>NW_026843652.1:2273506-2578650 GCF_030254825.1 Meriones unguiculatus
TCTTGTATCTCTTGAGGCCTTCTTTGTGCCCAATTATATGGTCAATTTTAGAGAAAGTTCCATGAGGTGCTGAAAAGAAGGTAAAAGAAGGTACACGCTTTTGTGTTTGGGTGAAAAGTTCTGTAGACATCTATTAGGTCCATTTGATTTAGGAACTCTGTAATTGTCATTATTTCCCTATTTAGCTTCTGTCTAGATGATCTGTCCCTTGGTGAGAGTAGAGTGTTGAAGTCTCCCAATATTAAAGTGTTGGGATCGATGTGTGGTTTAAGCTTTAATCATATTTCAGTCGCAAATGCAGGTGCTCTTGATTTGGGGGCATAGACGTTCAGGGTTGTAATGTCCTCCTATTGGATTTTTCCTTTGATGAGAATGGATTGCCCTTCCTCATCTTTTTTGATTAATTTCGGTTGAAAGTCTATTTTTATCAAGGATATTGGCCTATGGTTTTCTTTTTGTGTAGTTTTAATGGGTTTGCAAATGACAGCAATGCTGGATTTCTAGAAAGGGTTTTCACAGGCTCCTTCTGTTTCTTTTCCTTTTTTTTCCTTTCTTTTCATGATAGTTTAAGAAGGATTACTGTAGCTCCTTTTTGAATGTCTGGTAGAATTATGGTGTGACTTCATGTTAAGCAGACACACCCAAGTGGAGTAGATGATTAGAAATAATCAAATTCAGAGCTGAAATCAATGTATTAGGTACAAAGAAAACAATTCAAAGAATCAATGAGACTAAGAGCTGGTTCTTTGAGAAAATCAACAAGATAGACAAATCTTTAGCCAAACTAAGTAAAATGCAGAGAAAAACTATCCAAATCAGCAAAATCAGAAATGAAAATGGGAACATAACAACAGACATTGAGGAAATCCAAACAATCATTAGGTCTTAATACAAAAGCCTATATGCCATAAAATTTAAAAAGCTAAATAAAATGGACAATTTTCTTGATAGATTCCATTTACCAAAATTAAATCTAGATCAGGTAAATAAATTGAATAGTCCTATATCTCCCAAGGAAATAGAATCAGTCTTCCGAAAAAAGAAAGCCCAGGGCCAGATAGTTTCAGCGCAGAATTCTGCCAGACGTTCAAAGAAGAGCTAACCCCAATTCTCTTCAAACGAACCCACAAAATAGATACAGAAGGAACATTATCAAACTCATTCTAGGAAACCAGTCACATTGATACCTAATCCACACAAAGATCCAAGAAAAAAGAGAACTTCAGACCTATCTCTCTTATGAATATTGGTGCAAAAATACTCAATAAAATAGTTGCAAACCACATCCAAGAAAACATTAAAGATATCATCCACCATGTCCAGGCTAGAGCAGTAAGAAAACTAAAGGAGATCAAGGGGATACAAGTCAGAAAGGAAGAAGTCAAAGTATCACTATTCACAGGTGTTATGATAGTATACAGGAGTGGACCCACAAATACTACCAGAGAACTCGTACAGTTGATGAACACCTTCAGCAAAATTGCTGGATATAAAATTAACTCAAAAAACATCCGAGGTCTTCCTGTATACAAAAGACAAGTGGGCTGAGAAAGAAATTGGGGCAACAACAACCTTCCAATATTCACAAATAATATAAAGTACATCGGTTTAACTCTTACCAAGAATGGGAAAGATCTGTATGAAAAAAAAAAAACCAAAAACACTTCAAGTCTCTGAAGAAAGAAATTGAAGAATATATGAGAAGATGGAGAGATTTTTCCATGCTTATGGATCAGTAAGAATAACAGCAAAAAATGGTCATCCTACCAAAAAAAAAATCTAGAGATTAATGCAATTCTCATCAAAATATCAACACTATTCCTTACAGACCTTGAAAGAACAATTCTCAACATCATGTTAAAAAAAAAACAAAACAGAATAGTTAAAACAACCCAGTATGATAAAGAACTTCTGAAGTTATCTCCATCCCTGATCTAAAGCTATACTATAGAGCAAGAGTAATAATAACGACATAGTACGGGCAGAGAAAAAGCCTTGTGGATCAATGGAATTGAATCAGATATCCAGAAATAAACCCACACACCTACAGACAGGCAGGACTAAGGCCAGAAATTTATAGACTGAACCCCCACGGTATGTCCTTCTCCCTATCAAGCTACTTAAGACCTCCATCCCCCGGTACTACAGCATAGAATCTCTACTTCCCCTCTCAATAGACTACCATATCAGTGTTCTGTCTGAGAGAAAAATCCTGCTTTTGGAAATGCCTGTCTGCTTTCTTTTAAGTCCATGACAACTGCATCAATCCTGATCTAACAGACACTACAACATGCACTGAGGAAAGCAGCAAATCATTGGTTCATATTTTAAAAGTCTTCATTCAACTAAGCATTTAAATGCAAAAAAATCAATGGGTAGACTTCTAGATGTATAAAATCTAACAACATTAAATCAAGATGAAATAAATTATTAAAACAGACACATAACAACCAAGATAGAAATGGTAACTTAAAAATCTCTCAAAAAAAAGAGAAAAGAAAAGCCTAGGTCTAGAGATTCAGCATGAATTCTACAAGAGTCGCAAATAACTCACTACAATACTCCTCAAAGTATTCCATATAAGGGAAAAGGAAGAAACACTTCCATATTTTTGTTAAGACACCAGCAGTATTATCTTGATTAGAAAAAAATCAACTTCTGAAAATTAATAACACAACCTAATATTGTGTTAACTAATTAATAACTCATGTTATAAAGAACTTCTATACAGGTACTCAGTTATCTGTACAAGAGACATACTCACTTACCTAATACATATGACTGGAAGCCATGATTACAGACTATGTTAATATTAATGTCAAATATTACTGATTCCCATAATACTAAATTATATAGTATACAAACATTTACATTTTATCTTTTATTTACCTATCGACTGAATGAAAAGTTCAACTGACTTGTTCAACAATCATCTTGATATCTTATTTGAAGTTAATCTCCAAGGCTTATAAGTATAAGTGAGTCCTATATTATACCTTGTTGGTTTAAAACCCACACATTACACTCATCACTAACACATTGAGATATGACCCAGGCTCATGAGCAGTGTCTATGTTCTAAAATTTATTAATGAGACCATGATTTTCATTTCACATTCATCTTACCTTATTAATACTAAATCATCTGCGAAAGCAATTACTTTTCTGTTACTGCTGACTCGAGGACAGGCTATTTATTGTCCACAAAAGGATCTTTTTATGGTCTTTTGTCATAAATATAGACTGTATTTTCGGTGAAATGGTTGCTTGGATATGATGCCCTATATATCTTATGGCATTGGACATATTCCATGAAGTGATAAAAATTTTGGTTCTTAAACTTGATATATTTTTACATTATGTTCAATTGTATCTTACAGGACTTCATCTCACACTAGGAAAACATTTGTTGAAAGACATTCAAATTTAATTTCTTCAAATGAGTCTTTTCAGTACCCAAATCATGTACGGTATATACACATACACTTTGACAGAAACTTTTTCCATTTTAATTTGTACTTGCAACTATAAAATGAAAATGTTTTATTGGTTTGAGGATAGTGAATTACTTACCAATAATATAAGATCCCGGTGCTTCCCTTGCTTATGAGTGAGGCTTACCTGGCATGGAAGAAGCCAGTCCATGTTTCTGTCTTCTTTAGGTCCCATTTCAATTTTGCTCAACAGCGTTTTATGGAGGGCATGGGACACTGCATACACTGCATTCCGTATGGAATAGCTGGGCTCAAAAACAGTCACCACATCATTTTCTTCTGGTTTAATCTCTATAGAAATTGGGTATGGGTCATGATTTTCACATAGCAAAACAGGAGATGAGCAATCAAACCTGTCAATCCAGAATTAATGGAAGTAAAAAATCTCCTGGGTACTGGGAGGCTGTAGAAGACTAGATATAGCTCATTAAGCCAGGGATAGCTATTGTTTTTGAATATGAGAAGCTTCCTCTGAAAAAGTTCATCAAGTCATTCCTATTTGATAGGGACTCAAAATAAAATGTGTTGGTTTGCCATGTTCTACACCTTCCTTCTGGTTGAAAATAATTTATTTACCATGCGGAAAAACTTCAGTTACTTATGTGAGTACAGAATATCTGCACTTTTACCTATGTATGTTGGTTCAAACTCAGGAATTCAACACCAAATAGTACCCAAGTTTCAATTAGCTGATTGTTTTTCTGCAAAGCCACACAGATTTCTTTCGTTCTTTCCTTCCTTTTCTTTCTTCTCTCTCTCCTTCCTTCCCTCTTCTTCCTCCTCCATCTCTTTTTTCTCTTTGCCCATATGTATATGCCCTCAGCCCAGCAGAGGTGGGCAGATCCTTCTGTACTGAGTCCCCAGCACCCTAACAACAGCCCAGTGCACCTTACCTACTCAACAGCCCCCTAAAAATTATTTATAGGATCTTTCCTGCTCGTGCACCCGCAGGCCAGCAGAGGGCGCCAAAACAACCAATACAAGGTCGTGCACAGCCTCACCCCGGGCGGGGTGCACCCATCTCCCCCAGGAAGCTTGCAGGCCTGGAGGGAGCAGAGGACTGTGCGTCTTCTCATCCCGCCAACCCTCTGCCTGAAGTTCTGCCCTCCGCACCACCAGCTGGGGGACTCCAGGCGGACGGATGGAAGGCGAGGAGCGGACAGAGGAGGGAAGCGGGGAACCCCAAAATCCCTCCTTCTCCCCTTCCTCCCCGCACCCACCCTACGTGTGAGCAGGACTATGAATTCATAACTGCTTGGGATAAGAAGATTGCTGACCTGGAAAAACCGTTCCGGGTAGCAGCACGTCTCTGACGGAAGTCCCGCCCCTTAGGGCTTCGCTTCCAGATCCGCCCCGCAGAGAGTCGAGACTTCCGGGCTCGGAGGCACCAAGGCCGCCCCACCATCTCCCTGGCCCCTGCCACGGGGATGTAAACACAAACCTTCTAGTCACAGACATACCTTTATCCCTTCGTTTCTCACTTCAGAGCTCTTGCTGGTCACGGAAGTCCCAAGAGTCCCAAGAGGAATCGCGGCTTAGATTTACCGGCGCGAAAACTACAAACATGGCTTCGGAGCAGGGACTTCTGGGATTGTATGCTAGAACTACAAAAATGGCGTCCAGGCGGCGCCATGCATACTGGGATTGTTTGTAGTCACAAACCTGCGTCTCTCCCTCTCTGTTGCCTGGACCGTGGCCCCAGAGTCGCCTACAAATCCCAGAATCCGCTGCGTGCCGTTGCCAGCATCATTTGAATGTGTTCCTTAGGATTACCACCATTTGGCTTGGCGAGGAGCGTGGAAGTAGGCGAGGGAAACCTCTTTGTCCTCAGACCCCACACAGCCTTTCCCCTGCTCTCCGTGTCTGTAAATCTCTCTGCCACGCCATACCGTCATAGGGAGCAGGAGCTTTGTGACGTCATTGCCCCGCCCCTTGTCCACGAAGTCAACACACTTAAGCTGCTCCTGCTACTACAGTAAAAAGTCCTGTCCCTGGTAGCTTGTCCTTGGGTCTCTGCACCTTTGATTATGTCCCTGGGAGTCAGACACAGACAATAATTTTTTTTTTTTTTTACATGAATACCACTCTGCCTTCTTTTGGAGGGGGACTTTTTTTAAATGTCTTTATTAATTACACTATTCATTTTGTATCCCCCATGTAGCTCTCTCCGCCCTCCCTTCCCAATTCCTCCCTTCCTCTCCCCTTCTCCACGCATGCCCCTCCCCAAGTCCACTGATAAGGGAGGTCTTCTTTTCCTTCCTTCTGATCCTAGTCTATTAGGTCTCATCAGGAGTGGCTGCATTGTCTCCCTCTGTGGCTTCTCCTTTCAAAATGGAGTCACCCAAGCTAACTTAAACTCTTCAATCACATAAGTAGAAAAGTAACTAAGATACCATGCACACATGATATATACCCAAAGTTAAAACGTAAGATTTTGCTGGAGACATAAATGTATTCTACTGCCAATCTGTGACTAGTGTTTCCCTTCTGTATCGCTTGTTTTGACTGGAGTATGTTTTCACAAACTCCACAGGAAAATGAGTGTCACAAATTACAGGCTAAAAATCGGGACTGGAGGGATAGCTCAGCAGTTAAGAGGACTTCTTGCCCTGCCAGTGAATTGAATTTAGCTTCCAGCATTCATATTGGGCTACTCCCAATGGTCTGTAACACCAGATTCAAGTGATCTGACACCCTCTTCTGGCCTCCGTGAGGACCCACATTCCTCTGTAAACACACACACACACACACACACAGAGAGAGAGAGAGAGAGAGAGAGAGAGAGAGAGAGAGAGAGAAAGAGAGAGAGAGAGGAAAGTGAGAGGGGGAAAGGATAGGGGTTTTTTTTTGTGTGTGTGTGTGTGTGTATGTGTGTGTGTGACAGGATCTCCCATCTGTATTGTCTTTTAAAATCACATATAAACTAAAATGACCTTGATCCAATCATCTTGCCTCTAACTCCTGGGTGCTTGGATTCCAGGGGTGCAGCACCACACCTCAGTTTAAGCATTGGTGAAGATGGGACTCAGATTTTCTTGTGGTTGCTAAGCATTTGGTCAACAGAGGGATCCTGAGACCATAGGTACCATTTCTCTGTAAAACAACTTAAGTCTTTTCAAGGGAGAAAACTAGTTCAAGCTCAAGGCCTGTGCTCTAGGCCAGGCACATGGTCTCACTGTGGGAGATGGAAATGAGGTTTACAACAGGTGTTAGCTTTTTAAAATGAGGTTTTCGGTATTACACATCAGTGCCTGTGATTATGTGGAAGTGTTCCATCTCTTTGGATAAGCTGCTGTATTAAGATCAGTGGTGTGGGATTGCAGAAAAATCACAGGCCTGGCCAGGCTCAGGTCCAGCAAGCCAGGAGGCAGATACAGTAAGGTGCAGGCCTCTTGGACTGAAAGGCAGGTCTCAGCCCAGTAGGTGCTTCACCTGAGGTCAGGAGAGTTTGTGGATATACTGCACTATCCAGCCACCAGAGCTGGCGGCCAAGCCCTGGGAATTCAATGGCAAATCTCCAGAGAGGAGGGGAGTACTCCATCCCCCCAGGATAAATGACTGACAAATTTCAAGTAGCCATGGTGGAAAGCTGATTATATCATGAAACACAATTTTGTCATTTTGTCCTGTGATATCAAGGATTTATAAACCTTGGGCCATGAGAGGGGCTTAAAGGGTACATGTGTTTGATTGCCTAGGAATAGAGATACTAGGGATAGTTGATTTACATATTGTGGTACAGTACCTCATTTGCATGTAGTATCACAGTACTATTACAAGGAGAATATGTTAATTAATGATGCTATTCATGGGGGAACATCTCCAGGTAAGATCTCCTTAGGATAGGGTGGAGTATTTTCAGGAATCCACAGGTGCTTGCTGAACAGGTTTCTTATCAGGAAAAGGACAGGCCTGTAATCTTCACTTAAGGCTATGTGATGCTCCTTATAGGATCTGAGGTTCCCCAGATCAGGCAAAGAGAGAATCCCACTGAGAAAGTGAGTCCACTGTTACACACCAAGCTCAGAGGCTATCTGGAATTGTCATACTACAAAATTATATTCGGAGTTCCCCAACTGAGGTTCTGCAACAACTCCTCAGTATCAACAGTTTGTTTAACAGTGCTCCTTATGCATTACCAGCCTGTCTGTTGGCTGTTCTGTGATGATGAGAATCAAGGCCAGGGCCTTCTGCCCCGGCAGGTCCTCTAGCAATCACCAACATCATTTTGTTTCCATTATCAATGACAACATCTTATATACTAATGGTTTTGCATTTCTGTGAAGATTTTTAAATTGTGCAAACATATATTTTAAATATATTATGTCATAAAAGAAATCATGCCTTGTCAACACCAAGAAACACTTAAGAGCAGTCAAGGTCAGTATGTAAACTGTTACAAGACTGAAGGACACACTGGCTGCCTGAGTCAACAATCCTTAGAAACTTCTCTAGGTTGTAGAATTCAGTCAAAAATAGTTACAAGAATCAGGTGATAGTGTCTGTAGTGAAGGAAAAGGAAAGTAAGAATGTCCAGATGAAAGAACACAGAAAATCGGAGAAAATTCACTCTTGCCATTGTTACACAACTAGGGTCTTATACAACAGGGTCTGACAAAACTTATGTACCTAAAATAAATCAATTTTAATTTCTAAAGAAAAAAATAACATATAGAAGAAGAAAACTTTAGGAAATTACATGTGCGTGTGTATTGTCACTATTTTCATTATCTTATCCTCTAGGATGCCAGAAGATTACATTTGATATCCTGAACTTGGAAACATACACTTCTGAGCCCTTGATGTAAGTGCTAGGAATTAAAATTGGCGTCAAAATGGAGTAGTACCACTAACTCTCTAGTTCCCAATGATGTCATTATAATGCAGAGGGTGAAGATGCTGCATTACCCCTTCTTTCTCCTAGCACTTAAAGGTGATGAAGACTCTGATAAATGGCTGCTGGATTTCTCTCCCTTTGTGAATGGACTTCCCATATTCTTATTGTCATTGTTACCACAGTTCTCTTGATATGAGTAAATGTAACAAAAGGCTTTGTTGAAACCAGTCAGATTATATTAGAAAAATATTCATTATTTGAGATATAGCCTAACTTTTTGGAATCAATCAGAGACAGGATATGTCTACATAGCCACGGCTGTTTCAGAACGCAATCTGTGGATCTCGGCATGGTGGCACACACTTGTAATTCCAGAACTCAGGGAAGAAGAGGTAAGCAGATCTCTGTGACTTTAAGGACAGCCTGGTCTAGAAAGTGAGTCCAACATATCCAAGGATACACAAGCAAATTTTCTCTCAAAAACAAACTCCAGATACACCTGCCTCTGCCTCCTTCAGCAAATCCTACTGGCCTGCACCACCAGAACTGGAACTTGAAAGAAAAATTCTCAACTTCATATGAAAAAACAAATAAACTCAGAATTGCCAAAATGATCCTATACACCAACCTATTGTCTGGAGGTATCTCCATCCCTGATCTCAACCTGTACTACAGAGCAATAGTAATAAAAACCACATGGTACTAGCATGGAAACAGAATGGTGGCTCAATGGACTCAAATTAAAGATCAAGAAATAAACCCATACACCTACAGTTACTTGATTTTTGACAAACCAGCCAAAACCACATAACGGAAAAAAGACAGCATCTTCAACAAATGGTGCTGGTCTAACTGGATGTCTACATGTAGAACAATGCAAATACATTCATATTTAGCGCCCTACACAAAACTAAAGTCCAAGTGGATCAAAGACCTCAATATAAAACCAGACACACTAAATTGGCTAGAAGAAAAAGTGGGGAAGAGCCTTGTCCTCATTGGCACAGGAGACAACTTCCTGAACAGAACACCAACAGCACAGGCTCTAAGAACAACAATTAATAAATGAGATCTCATGAAACTGAAAAGCTTCTCTAAAGCAAAGGACACTGTCGTTAGAAGAAAAGGATAGCCTACACACTGGGAAAAGATCTTCACCAACCCTGTATCTCATAGAGGACTAATATCCAGAATATATTAAGAACTGAAGAAGTTAAAAAGCAACAAATCAAGTAATCCAAATTAAAAAATGGTGTACAGAGTTAAACTGAGAATTCTCTGTGGAGGAATATAGAATGGCAGAGAAACACTTAAAGAAATGTTCAATGTCCTTATTCATCAGGGAAATCAAAACTACCCTGATATTTTTACCTTACACCCACCAGAATAGCTAAGATCAAAACTCAAGGGATGACACATGCTAGAGATGTTGTGGAGAAAGGAGAACCCTCACTGACGGTGGGAATGTACCCTTGTACAACCACTTTGGAAATCAATCCAGCACTTTCTCAGAAAATTATGACTAGTGTTACCTCAAGATCCAGCTCTACCACTCCTGAGCATATACCCAAAAGATGCTCAAATATAGAACAAGAACATTTGCTAAACTATGTTTATAGCATTTTTTTCTTAATAGCCAGAATATGGAAACGACCTAGATGGCCCTCAACAGAGGAATGAATATAGAAATTGTGGTATATTTATACAATGGAATACTACTCAGCAATTAAAAACAAGAAAATTATGAAATTTGTAGGCAAATGGATGAAACTAGAAAATATCATGAATGAAGTATCCCAGAAGCAGAAAAAACACATATGTAATATACTCACTTATAAGTATATAGTAGCCATATAAGATGAACATACTAAAATGTATAGTACTAAAGAAGCTAAAACAAGGAGGACCCTATGTAAGAAGCTACAACCTCGATCAGAAGGACAAACAGGATAAGACTTTGGAAGTAGGGAACAGAACACAGGGAACAAAACAGGAGCCTTCCACGGGGTCCACTGAAAGACTCTACCCATCAGGATATTGAAGGAGACACTGAGACTCATAGTCAAATTTTGGACAGAGGGCAGAGATTATGGAAAAATGGGGAGATAAAAAGAGCTGGAAGGGACAGGTGCTCCACAAGGAGACTAACAGAGCCAAAAAACCTGGTCCCAGGGTGGCCTGCATAGACTGGTACTCCAACCAAGGACCATGCAGAGAGAGAACCTAAAAGCTCTGCACATAGGAAGTCCCTACGCTGCTCAGTTTCCAAGTGGGTACCCTAGAAAGGGGTTCATGGGCTCTCTCTGACATGGACTCAGTTGTCAGCCTTTGATAACCCCTCCCTGGGGGTGGAGGGTGGGGTGCAGCTTTAACAGGCCACAGAGAAAGATGCCATCCCTGATGAGAACTGATGGGCTAGGTTCAGATAGAAGAGGAGGAGGTCCTCCCCTGTCAGTGGACTAGGGGAGGGGCATAGAGAGATTGAGTCAGACTGGGAAGAGAGTGGGATGGGGGTGGAGGTGGGGGCTACAGCTGGGATAAAAAGTGAATAAACTGCAATAAACAAAAAATAAAGCAAAAAAGATTAGAAATAAAATATTAAAGAATAGCTTAAAAATTTTCCTCATTTCTCTATAGAGAAAAATTATAGTTTCACTATAAGCATAATTTTCAAACCTCAAGAGGCCAAACTATAAAAAGAAAATCAAGAAAAAAAACCATTAAAAAAGGGTGAAGGACATGGAACAATAAAAATTGTGGAGAATATTTAAGTATTTAAGTTTTATAAGACTGTAAGAACAAAAAAAGAAATAAAACTTTATCACATAAGGAAAAGCTGAAAGTATCTATTTTCAATCATCTGCACTATACAAAAGGCTATTTGTTGCAGCCTTCAACTTTCAATATATCTGGAAGTAGTAAGCATCACTAAGTTTTCCAAGAAGCATCTCTTTGTAAATGTTCCCAGGCTGTTAGAGAATTCTAAGCCCAAAGGACTGTGGACTCAATTTGCAAGTTTTGAACTAAATGACACACAGAGGTCTTTTTCCTTCTAAGTCTTAGTAAACTACAAAGAGAGCAAAGCTTAGATTTTTGGTCATCCTTACACAGTCAGAACATTCTTGCGTGCTGAATACACAGGCAAGGACAAAAAGAATGAATGCTCATGACAGAATTCCTCCATCTGTGATGCTGTGGAGGACACTAGAATTTTCAACTGTGAGGCACGCACACAGTTTTTCAAACATATCAAATCCTTTCCAGAATGTAACTTGTTCATGGGCGCTCCTAAAGAAAATATTATGAAATAAAACAAATTGGGAATATTTTTATTAAAAAAATTGTTGCAGGATAAAATAGAAAACCACTAGGACCTTGAATGAAAATCAGTAGAAATAATTATTTTAAAGGAACTGAATCTATGTCACAATATTGTTTAAAGACATCAGAGAGATTGTTGACATACAATACTGAACATTTGCCACAGTTAAAATCAATCAAGAAGAGGCAAGAGAACATTCATATACAGGAATATCTCTTTTTCTCTTTCCTGAAGATAGACATATCTGGTTCAGCAAAGCTGGTGAGAGTGCTCTCCAATTTATGTTACTGGCTAGTACTTAACTTTATACTACACTTTTTGTTTAATTACTGTTTTGTATAACCTAGAACTGGTATGAAGAACATATCACTTTGTTGATCTAAAATTTTTTTAATAATAAACACCTTTGTTACTCTAGTACAATTTCTACAGTGATATGTTAGAATATTGACTCCAAATGTGTTCTATAACCACTAGCATTTACAAAAGTAAAAAACATGGTGATTCTTTCAGCTACGTGTCATCCAATTCTTAGGAAGGAATGTTCTGAATTCTACATAATAGTTAAACTGATGATCTGCACTGAATCCAATCATGTAAAAACAATATTAGAATTAGAAGAATAGAAAATTATTTGATATGGGTGTAACTCAGTGTATAGTATGTATGAGGTCATGAACTCTATCCCAAGCACCAAACACACAGTTAGTATCTCTCTCTCACACACACACCCACACACTCAAGTTTATAAAGGTGATTTTTAAGCAGAAGTTATCCTTATGCCTAGGAGAGTCACACAAATATATGAAAAAGAAGCCAAGACTATATAGCTGGGCTTTAAAATAAGGTGTGAGAGTGCATATTGAGAGAAAGAGAAAGAATACAGGACATAGTTAAATATGTAAAATGTCACCAATCAGGTAAATATGAAGATCAAATGTTAATTCTTGGTAATATTTTGCTTAAAATTTATGTTAATCTTCTATTATTAGAATCATTTATGATTAGACAAATTTATTTTACAATATAAGCAATAATGGAAAAACACGTAAGTCTATATATAAACAATAACAACCAGGAGAAAACAATTTAATTATGGTAGGAGCATTTGGATTGAAACTGTATGTTAGTGGATCATTTAATAAAATTATTTTCTCTTTGGTGACACTGTAGCTAACATGAAACAATCTTGCTTCATATTGCTTTCTACATATCACACTGTAAATACATTTATGTGCATGGAATATACATATTGTTTCTACATACCACTGCCTAAATTCTCACTCTCTCTCCTGTACCCTCTTCTTATATCTCCATATTTCATTATTTTACAAATTGTCTCTCTCCTAGTCATGAACACAGAATGTCATTTTTGGTTTTATATTCACATATATTAGCACAGCTTATGATGTCCTCAATGAATATCTTTAATGGAAGAGGTTTCCTGTTTCCCTTCTTGGCATCATTCATGGCTCTGCTCAAATGCAATTAAAAAAAAACACAATACAATAAAATGAATCGATGAGTAGAGTATTACAAGCTAATCATTGTCAATATTTTATCAATATTATCTTAGCTTTAAACACAACTTCTGGACTATGCATTATTAGAATTGAGAATATTCAAAATGTTTCAGAAAGAAAGACATGGTCATATAATAGCACATTGATCTAGCAAGCACATCCAGTCTTCAAAATTTTTGTCTGTGAGGGAAGGGCAGAAACCTCCTTGACTTCAAAGCAGAAAGCATCAGATGATTTGAGCATACATGGGAGAGTAACATCTACTGAGTGGAAATTAAAATAAGTCTGGAGAAGACTGCTTCCTCCAATAGAAAGAGGAGATGATGAAGAGCATAGCATATAGAACTTCCTCATAATTAAGCAAAATATGCATTTGAACAAGAAAATTTAAAGCAGTAGCTAGGAAACATGTAATCAACAGCATAGTTTAAAACAGTCTATGAAACACATTTAAAAAAATACAGCAGACTGCTATTCCTTTATCAATGAGGAATTAAAATGAGTAAAATACCTTTAGAGAAAACAGTACCACTGCTCTTTCTAGTCCATGAAACTATAATTTAAAAAGTGAAAAAAATTAGGCTATTGAAAAATTCTATGGTATTTAATATTATTCCTTATTAAAAATAATATAAAGCCAATTTTCATCTGTAAGCATGCAGGTGTAGCTGGCATTCTTCACACGACTGGCTGCTGTTAGATCTGTTATTTCACTGGAAAACATACATGATTGGAATTAAACAATAGTGGTGATGCTGGTTGGGAATGTCTTGTTCACATAGAAAGGAATTATTATTTCATTATTCACACTAATGCAAACATAAAGAATATGACCTTTGGTTAGAACATACACTTAAACAGGGAAAACAACTTTTACGATAAAAATTGTTCATTATTTTCTGATATGAATTATAGAATTGGCATGAGAGACATTAGTTCCTAGAAAACTAGTGCTTTATCTGTGTGAAACATAAGAACAATTCCTTTGGTGCTAATTAATAATGAGCCCACCTGTATTTAATTGTAGCATGTAACAATCAAATATAAAATGGTTTAAGATGAAAGTGGCAAACTAAGATTTCATGAAGTGAAAAGTATTATGTCGAATGAGTTAGACAATAGTTATATTGGATATATTCAATGGGTCTTATCACCATCAACATTATTTTGTTGATGAACATCTTTTTTATCCAAAGTACAACCCTTACCCATTTCGCTATTCTTTTCTACAATCTTTTTTAATTGATTTACTTTATAACTTATTCACTTCGTATACTTGTTGTAATTTCCTCCCTTATTTCCTCCCAATCATGCCCTCCCTCCTTCTTCTCTTCCCCTGCACCTCCCAGAGTCTATTGATAGAGAAGCAACTCCTGCCCTTCCATCTGACTCTAGCTTATCAGGTCTCATCAGGACTGGCTGCACTGTCTTCCTCTGTGGCTTCATAAGGCTGCCCACAACCCCTCAGGGGGAGGTGATCAAAGAGCCAGCCACTGAGTTCATCTCAGAGACAGCTCCTCTTCTACATACTAGGGAACCCACTTGGACACTGAGATGCCATGGGCTACATCTGTGCAGCAGTTCTAGACTATCTGATGCATGGTCCTTCCTTGGAGAATCAGTCTCAGAAAAGATGCCTGGGCCCAGATTTTTTGGTTCTGTTGCTCTCCTTGTGGAGCTCCTGTCCCCTCCAGGTCTTTCTGTCTCCCCCTTCTTACATAAGGTTCTATGCACTTTGCCCAAAGTTTGGCTATGAGTCTCCGCATCTCCTTTGCAAGATCCAGCTTTACAACTCCTAGGCATATATCCAAAATATCCTCAAATATACAAGGAAATTTGCTCAACCATGTTCACAGCAGCTTTATTCATAATAGACAGAATCTGCAAAGAACCAAGATGTCCCTTAATGGAGGGATATGGCAATTGTGGTACATTTACACAATGGAATACTACTCAGCAATAAAAACAAGGATATCATGAAATTTGTAGGCAAATACTAGGAACTAGGAAAAATCATCCTAAGTTATCCCAGAAGGAGAAAGATACACATAGTATATACTCACTTGTAAGTGGATATTAGACATAATATATAGGGTAAACATACTAAAATCTGTATACCTAAAGAAGCTAAGTAAGAAGGATGACCCTGGGTAAGATGCTCAATTCTCATTCATGAATGCAAATGGGACAGACATTGAAAGAGGGAGAAAACAGGGAACAGGAAAGAATCCTACCACACAAGGCCACTGAAAGACTCAGTCCACTATTCTTAATTCTACTATTTTATAGACCTATGCCAGGTACTGTTTTTCATTCATAAGCTAAAATGTGAATTATTTCAAATTTCTGAAAATTATGATCCTTGTTGCCAGGAACATTCAGATACATTTTATTTCTCTTTTGCCATGGTTCTACATCCATAAATGGAGCTGCATATCTATTCTGAAATTCTCTGTGACTGATTCTTGACAAGAGACTCTCACCTTTCATGTTTCCACTATTAACTCCTCACCCACTTTATATTCTGCCTGAAACCACACTTATCAGAAGGGTGGATTATGCTTGTGGCCCTCAATATGCAAGTGTAAACAGATAATACATCTAATATCACCAAATTAAAAGGTGACATAGACAGAAACATCAAAGGAATTTGGTTATATGCATTATTGAAAATGCCTGGTGCATATTTAATAGAATGTGCACTACTGTCAATTTGACTTTCAAACTTCACTCCTTCATAAAAATAAAAGTTTAATGGGAATAATGTCAGTAAATACTTCATATATCCCTAGACATATTCTAGGGACATATTCTCTCATATTCCAGATGGGAGAAACACCGTAATTTAACATAGAAAATCTTCAGATATTGCCACACCAACTCCAGTATTGTCTGTGTAGCATGACAATGGCTGTGCTGCCAGACGGGAGATACGTTTCCCTCGGGAATAAGCTCCCTGGAGGTCTCTGGCAAAGTGCTTGCCCCTGGCCACCTAAGCCAAAAAGACGTACTCCGAGATTCCTACGCTTCCTCGGTTGAGGGGTTGAATTAATGAGCTTTTTGTTGTTTCTCTATGATTCTTGGAATAGCACAATTAACTATTCAAGGAAACACATTTCTGATAATTAAAAGCTTTAGCAAGAATAGAGTGGAAGAAAAATAAAATTTTAGAAGTAGTGAATCAGATTCAGTATCAGTAACTGCTTGTGGAACATCCAGACATTATAGATAATGAAAGAGAAAGAGCTTTAGGTCTTTCTAAGGAAAATATTTCATCAGGATCTGTCAAGATAAATGCTCTGGGTGTTCCCACTGCAGTCATTCCATGGAAGGAAGCATTAAAAGATTAGGGGAAAATAGTGGGCTCCTCCTCTAGGAAAAGATAGCATGGGAAAGTACAGAACTACTGCAGAACCATTACCATACACAGGTGTTTATGATGAAGCAGGAATAAGATGGGTAAACATAGGATGTCAGAAGGTTTTATGTTATACTATGAGTTTTATGGACAGACTGGCTCGAGCGTGTCCCCCTTGGTGCCTTATCTCTAAGGAGGATCGTAAATCTTTAGCCAACTTGGCTCGGAGGACCATAACAGCCCCTGGCTTTCCCCTTCACCGGTTAGTAACAATGAAACTGCATAAATAACCATGAGTTTGAGGTTTTATGTCCTTTGTTTGCTTTGATTAAAAGCTTTTAGGCCAAGATTTCTTGTGGGCACTGCTTTATGCCTGGTTACACTTTCGAGTTAAAATGTAAACTTTGTATTGTTGGTAAAAGTCTAAATGTTCAGGGAAGTATGCCAACTTCAGGGTGTTTCTTTATGTAATCACTATAAAATTGTTAGCTTGACTTCAGTAAATCGCAACAGATTCAAAACCTTCTTGGTGTCGTGTCTGTCTGTCATCGCTGAACCCGTGCCTTCCTGAGTATCCAAATCACTGATTCTCCTGCGGTTGTGGGACCTGACTGGGTCGGTCTGTGGCAAGACATATTACCAAAGGACAAGAAAATATTGAGAGAACAACACAAAGATGATCTTCCTCAAGTCTACAGAAATGCTTTCCAGGTTAAGAGTAAAGTCACAGAACCCAGAAGTTTATACAACTTGCAAGCACTTGTGTTGAGTCAACTCTGTAATGAGACTAGACATATGGACAGAGGAATGAAGGGGGTTGCCTGTCTTTAAATCTTAATGTGGAAAAGACATATGAATTCTGTTATACACTTGCATAGAACAGGTTTACACTACATAATCTTTGTGATTCCAAACTTCATATTCAAGATATTCTCAGTATACCGTGATCACATCTTCTCTTGAAAGATCAGAATGTGAATTTGAAATTTACCTGTAGTGCACAAATCAACTGTGTCTCCTGTGATATTCTAATGACACTGGTCCTCACCTGTTGAATATAGACACCAGTGATATTCTGCTGCACAGACATTTAAGACCTTTTGCAGTCTAAGGGTAACTATTTTTATCTGTACAATCAAATACAACTTTTAGGAAATTAACTTGAGGGTATAGGAAGTATTTTTTCAAAATCAATTATACTATGCAATATCACTGAGGAGAGATTAATTTATGTGCTTTCAAAACACAGAAAATACCAGGTCATTTTGCAGTGAGGAATGTGAAGAATGAGGTAAGGCCTGGTCCTGTCATGTTCTTCATGTAACACAATGCACTTCATTTTCTCCCCAACGATTTTGTGGAGTCCTGATGAACATCACAGATCAAAATCTTAAAAAACCTACTTACATATAGAAATGTGTGTGATGAAAAGTATAGACACACTCGGTCATCACAGAAGTGGAAAACTTGAGTTGGCAGCCTACATACAATCACACTAATAAATTATTTAGTAAATATTCTGGAGAAGAGATATTTTCCATGTGAGTTACCATTATTCTGACACAAAATTTCTACAGCCAGATTTTTTCTGAACATAGATCCAAGCTGTCTTACCGAAAAGTGACAACAAGATGTTCCTTGGGACAAAACAGGTGAATGGACTTGCAAGCAGAACTGCTCTCTGTCCTGAATATGTCCACAAAGTCATCTATCCATAAGTTACTCAGTGAAATGGACCCTTATTTTAAACCTTTCTTCTGTCTAGAAAGAGAATCAAGTTTCGGTTAATTTGCTTTTCATTGTAGTTGGAATTCTTGTAGTAAGACCCAGTTCTTCCTGTCCCAAAGCAGAGGAGGACTCATCCCCCTCTATGATCAAGGCATAGCTTATGCCATGGTACACAGACCTCAACAAAGCCTGTGTTGAAAAAAGTCACTCGGTACACACAAACGGTCACAAATACCTGTAGACTGGTCTTTTTCTGATTGGTGTTTTGTAGTATAGGTATACTATGGATTTTAAAGGCTTAGCATTTTTAGAAAGCTATCTCTTTCAATATTTCTCCCCCCCCCGCCACTTGGCTAAATACTAACCTTTTTTGCATTATTTCCATATCAAAAATTAGTTAAGAATTTTATATTAACTTTGATAACCTTTTCAAAATAAATACTATAGAAATACTGTCTGACATAATAATATTCACATTCCATTGTCCTTTACCCTGTACTAAGTAAAGGACAATTTACTTAGTCATGCCAGCCTACTGCTGTTGCTCCTTCAGTGAACCCACGATGTGCAAGTAACACAGAGGATTCTTTTTTCCAATAACCTCATCCATTGATTACAAATGGCATCTTATCAAGCATTCTGATGTTATCAAAACTGTTCTTGAAAAACAATTACGTGGGAGCCTAAGTCTCATTCTTTCTTTACACTTTTTATATGAAGTTGGTTAAGAATTTCATACACATATGTAATGTGTTCTGATTAATTTTTCTCACTTTCTCCTATCTCCTGAGAGTTCTCCTTCCCACATTTGTGATTCTTTTGCATTATTTTTATGACAGACTGAGAATTTCCTGGGGCATTTGTTATGTAAACCTGAATTTGGAATTCTTCATTGGATACTGGTGGACTGAAGAAAATGACTCTGACTCTCTCAGATTCAGGAGAAATTAGGTCACAAGTATAAACCTGATTCAAAAATCCTACACGTAAATATTTCTAAAATCCAAAATGTGAAGAAATAAAGATTTCCCACCCATCTAACATAACATCCTATAGTGAAAATACAAGCATATCATGTAACATGTACTTCAGGATACACATATACACACAAACACCTCAAATATATGAAATATTCATATTTACATTTGCTTTCCACCCTCAAGACTTGTGAATTTATGCATATATGTATGAATGTATATATACATATATGTATATACATAATATATATACGTACATATACATATACATATATGAACCAAAATTGGGAAGTAATGCTTCATGAAACCTGTAACTTCTAATTCTAATATTTCTCATTAGAAATAATCTACATTGAAAATGGAAAAATGATAACCATCCCATAAGCTTGATAATCCTCTTTTTATAATATAAATGATAATCTCAAAACATTTTTAATTACTATTCCAATTCAACCACAGAGGAACAAAAGATTTTTCAAAGAGGAACAAAATAGATTTTCTTTTAAGAAAATCAAACATTTTTTAGTTTCCATTATCTTCAAAAGTCAAAGTGAAATTCACCAGTTTCACAAACACATTGATGGAAAATGATCAGTATTTTTTTTTTTATTTTAAATGAGTTGATTACTATCTTTCAAAATAAAATTAGGATTTCCAATTGTGGACTAAAATGGAGCTGAGGAGAAATGACAAAGATGGACAGACAGCTGGGCCATTCACTTAGTTTAGGCCTACACTGGTCAGACACTAAGTCACCCTTTTCTAGGGTGGGAGCTTACAGTGAGAGAAAAATGTTGAGGGTTGAGTTTTCTCTCAGGGTTGAGAGAAAAATGTATGCATTTGGTTGTCTCTATAATGTATAGAAGAACTCTCTCCTTTCATTTTTTTCACAATTTATGAAATGGATCTTCAGGAATATTACTCAATAACTGGAAAATTTACGCCCCAAACTGAGACTGTTTTATTGATGTCTGTCCTAAAATCTATTTACATACTTATAAGAATACTCCTTAAAATATGTACTTGATGAGGTCAGGACCAATTTTATTTCTCTCAGAATAATATGAAGGCTATGATCATGGCCCCTAGAGATTATATGTGATGTGGTCCTAAAAACACCTCTATGCTCCAATCACAGCAGTCCTTAGCATCTGCAGGATCACCAAGCAGGACCTACTTGGTACCAGCAGTTCCCCTGATGAATGTAGGGATAGTGTCTTCTTCTCATCTCTTCACACTAATTTGGAAGTTATGAGTTCAGAGGCTTACATATATGATCCCCTTTGAGCAACCAATATAACCAGTGATTTTATCTTTCATATTTTAAACAGTTTTTGAGAAAAATTTTAGTGTAGTCCACAAACTTCCAATACTCATAAGTCAGCTTCAAAATAACTATAATTGCTGATACCTCTCTCCTTTTCATGATTTTTGCTATTTTTTTCTCAATTCAAACAGCAGAATCACACTTTAAATAATTCATTTTTTAAAATATGACTGAAACATTTGTGATAACAAAGTGAAAATGTGTACAGAAGAAAGTCCACTAAGCTTCAACTCTACTTCAAAAAGTCTGTGCCGCTGTGCAATTTTGAGAGTAAGAGAAATACCTCTCATAGGAATAGCAACTAATTGGCTATCAATACCAAATGGTCAGTCCTGAAAAATATATATACAATTAATATTATACTGACTGAGCTGATTATGTAGTTACGAATACATATATATATATCCACACACATATACGTACCTTAACACATATATATCTGTGTAACAATTATTAATTAAAAAAGAAGCTATGATTTTAAAAGAGACCAAGTAAGGAAACATGGGAGGATGTGTAATAAGAAATAAAATAGGGAAATAATGAAGTAATTATAAAGCAAAACAGAACAAAAAACTATTTTATTTTTGTACAGTAAAGCCTAATCAAAGTGTAGCCTCTAATACTATGGCAGGCATGAGGGACATACTCATAGGTTATTAGTCACAACCAAAACATCATTAAACAAGGAGAGATGTAGTTTTTTTTTTTTTCCTTGTTCTGTCTCTTGAGTTTCCTGGAGCCTTGGCATTGCAAGGTCCAGTATATTCCATCGTTGGTGAACTCCTCATAGGCTTCCATGTGGGTAAATATGGATTCTCCTGGGACAGGTCTCAACCTAACAGAACAGATATTCAGTGGATAATTACAAGACTGATATCCATACTAAATTTCAAAGGGTGCATAGTTTTAAAACATGGACTCAATTTGCAAGAGAAGTCATTTTCCTTGCCTCTGGCAAAAGCGACATATGGCACTCCACCAACCTGTGATATCAGGATATCAGCCACCAATGCTGGCCTCCAGGTCAACTGAAGGGGAAGTAAAAGTACTTATTATACATCTCAGAACCCACACCTGTATTCCTGTTACTTCCCAAACAAGCCTACACTCTGCTAACTCCCAAAATATTCAAGCAAAATATTTTATAAAGACAGTTTCTTTACTTGTCTGAGCTATCTCCACTTTCCTGTCTTAATATTGTTTCTTTTCTCATAGACAGCTTGGTCACATGAAATTTTTTTTCTCCCCCCAGGTCTGAAGTTTTCTAGAATCCTCTGAACATTTTTCATCTTTTATCCATAACAAAATTCTTTCCTATAATCATCTAAGATTTGGTGGTTTTTTTTTCCTGTTATCCAGATCATTTAAATTGAACATTTAAAATGTATCTGTACTTAAGTGACTATTACTCTGCTAAAAACAAGGAATGTATAGCTTTTAGTTAGAAAACACTTAATGAAATGAATGAAAGTATCAAAAGAAAGATAGCAGCCAATGGTCTTCAATACACACATAAATGAAACGTATGTAATGTAAAGGGTTATGTTAAAAATAGTACCAATTCCATTTCATGATAACAGAATTGAAAGTAAAAGAGCATGTTTGGAAAACAGTTCTTGTCTAGTCTGAACCTGTATCAAAATATTGAGATTTAGGTTTCAAAGAACGTAAAATATGTCAGAAACAATGAAAGTCTGTTGAAACAAAGAATTGTGACTGAAACATGAGAGATACTCTGTAAGTTTCATAATAAAGAAATGTAGTATACACTGGACATATAATGGTCATGGACAAATCATTCAAAATTAGAATGCCTGTCTTTAAAATGATTGTATTTCGGTGACAGTAATAATTTTTGCCTTCTGCACAGTGTGCAATTTCATTAATATGTGTAATTATATACTTCTAATTAAGATAGCAAAACTCTACCAGACTGTTAGGTTCTTCATGAAGATATTCTGCTGAATAATTATGATTTTAAAAATATAACACATTTGAGTATGGGAAATAAAAACACATCAGAAGGAAATCTCTATAGTGTCACGTGGTTACCAACCCCATTATTTTCAAAATAGTAATAAATACGTGTAAAGAAAGTAATCGGGCTTTCCTAATAGCATAAACTATTTAGGTCCCAGGGAGTGCAATTATCCAAACATGCCAGTCCTGGACCTACTCAACATGCATTTTCAAAGGAATTCTGGTGATTAGAAAGAAACAAGCAAAAAACAAACAAATAAACACACATACAAAAAATAGCATTCATCAAGAATTTGTGCAAAAGTTCTGGTCCAGCAAAATAGCCATTTTCCTTGCTCCAACAAAAGGGACAAATCGCTCTCTATTGACCTGTAGCTCCTATGAGGATATCAACACCCATGGTGGCCTCCAGGTTCCTTGAAGGGGAAGTAAATGGACTTGTTATATATCTCAAAACACACGTCTAGATTCCTGTGCCTTCCCAAAGAGCCTCATCTCTTTCTGCACTATCCTAATTTTCTGCATAGTCTAGAAATACCCTGATTTTTTTTTACACAAATTAATTTATTTATAAATTTCATATCTTCATCCCAGGCCCCGTCCCTTCTCTCTTCACAGTCCCACCATCATTCTTCCCTCCCCCATTCCCTCTTTCTCTTCAGAGAGGCTCACTGTGTGTAACAACCCACCCTGACACATTACATGAGGTAGGACTTCCTCTCTCACTAAGGACAGGCAAGACAGCCCAGCTAGGGGAAAGGAAACTAAGGGCAAGCAACAGAGTCAGAGATAGCCTTCAGTTCAATGTTAGGGGTCCCACATGCTGACCAAGATGCACATCTGTTACATATGTGTAGGTGGACCTAAGTCCAGCCTGTACATTTATGAAAGCATAGTTTGTCTCTGTCTAAGCTATCTTTACTTTTCTCCTAATATTCTCCATTCTCTTCTAGACAGTCTTGGTCATATCACGTCTGCTTCTTTTTCTCTGTGCTATGAACTCTTCCAGGTGCCTCTGAACATTTTTCCTCTCTGACCCATAATAAAATTATTCCCTGTAATAATGGAGTGGCTACAATTTTAATGGTTTCTCTGTTGTTCCTGCTCATACAGTTGGAATATTTAACATATATATTTTATTAAGTGAATATTACTATGCCTAAGTCATTTCATTTCATTCAAGGAATATGTACTGACAAGCCATAGTTTTTACTTGGGAAGGATTAAAGATCCCTGTGAATTGAACAGTCAAAGAGAGACATCAGCCAAGGTTGTCATCAAATGCATCTGGCAATAATGTAAAGGTATTTTATAAAATATTGCCAATGCAATTTCATTATAAAATTGAAATTAAATGAGTATGTCTGGAAAGTCATTCCTATCTAGTAGAATCAATGTTCACATATTGAGAAATATATGTTTGAAACTAGAAGGTTGTTGAATTTGGGGCTGAAATTTGAGCAGTTTCCAACAAAACTTTGTTGGCACAATGGGTAATACAACTAGATGAAGAGAAAATAATCTCTCATATCTTGGGCATATAGTTTTGAAGGTACATGGCTATCATTCCTTGTAATAACTCAAAGCATTACTCTCTGTCATGATAACTTTGTTTCTTTGGGGGAATGGTACTGATTATTGCTAACAGGAGTAGCTTTTCATGAAAAAAAAAAAAAAAAACTGTTAAGAATTAGCTCACAGGTTCTAGAGAACTCAAGACAGAACACTTCCTGAGACCATTAGTCTAGCATGAAAATCATAATGAGCATTTTAAAATACCTTTACATCGGAGCCTGGAATGGAGAACCTTTCACTGGGCAAAAAATTATCCTTTTCTTTCCTGGCACTAACCAAAATGGCTACAGCAGTTTGTAGACAAACCCCTGAAGTGTAAACATTCTGTAGTAGTCAGGGGGAGAAACCACTGTGATGTCAACATTCCAAGGCTCAGGCCATAACTGACAAAGTGACGCATGCATTTCAAATTTTGACTTTAAGACATTGATTTAAAAAAAAAAATTGAGCCACATGTGTTTTGAAGAAATATTCAAAACTGTGTGTGTGTATGCGTGTGTAATAGATATATGATATAGACAATAGACAAAGAATAGATGTTAGATAGAAGGATAGATAACTATAATGCTATCAGCACAACAATAGGAGGAATACTTATATAGGGTCAAATAGGGGGAATACTTGTACAGGGTCAAATAAAAGGGGAGGACAACCTTCCCTAACAGTGGACTAGGGGAAGGGTGCAGGGGGAGAAGAGGGAAAGAGGGTGGGATCTGAGATGAGGGAGAGGGCCACAGCCACAATATAATTTGAATAACTTGAAATAAATAATAATAATAATAATATTTAAAAGACAGTAATGTAAAAATATCGGGAAATTTATATTCATCTCCAAAGATTATTAATTCCTAATTTTTTAACCTGTTAAAGGCCCAGGTAAAAAAAGGCAGCATGCAAAATCATTAAAACTCTGAAACTTAGAGTCTAATACATGCAAAAATCATAGAATACTTGAAAGATGAATGCGCTTTATTGAGATATGGTCAGAAAGCTTCATGCACAAAGAAGTCAGAAAGCTTGAAGGAGAGGAGTACACATGCTTATGAGTATACAGTAAATTTTATATATTAGTCCTAGATACACAAAGAATTGTAACTGAAACATGGGAGATGCTCTGTACATTTAGTAATAAAATATGTAGTATACTTTGGACATATAACAACCATGAACAAACCATTCAAAATTAGAATTACCTGTCTGTATGGTGATTGTATTTGGTGATAGTAATGATTTTAGACTTCTGCAAAGTTGTATAATTTCATTAATACATTTAATTATACAGTTCTCTTTAAGATAGCAAAATTCTACCAGACTGTGAGATTCTTCATAAAGATGTTCTGCCAAATAATTATAATTTTAAAAATATGACACATTTGAGTATGGGAAATAAAAACACATCATAAGGAAATCTCTAAAGTGGCATGTGATAACTAAACCCATTACTTTTTAAAAGGACATAATAGGTGGGAATAGTTTAATCAGGCTCTCCTGATTACACTATTTAATTTAAATAATTTAAAAAACAAGTTTAAACTTGTTAGGTCCCACGAAGTGCAATTATCCAAAAATGCTCAACATGCAGTATCAAAGGAATTCTGGTGATTAGAAAGAAACAACAACAAAAACAGACAAACAAATAAATACATATACCAAAAACAGTATTCATCCAGAATTAGTGAAATAGTCCTTGTCCAGCAAAATAACCATTTTTCTTGCTGTGACAAAAGGATCATACTGCTCTCTACTGACCTGTGGCTCCTATCAGGATATTAACACCCATGGTGGCTTCCAGGTTGCCTGAAGGGGGAGTAAATGTACTTGTTACACACCTCAAAACACCCATCTAGATTCCTGTGCCTTCCCAAACAGCCTCATCTCTTTCTGCACTATCACAATTTTCTAAATATTCTAGAAATTACCCTGTCTTTCTTTCCACCAATTAATTAATTAATTTCATACCTTCATCACAGGCCCCCATCCCTTCTCTCCTCACAGTCCTACCATCATTATTCACTCCCCCATGACCTCATTCTCTTCAAAGAGGCTCACTATGTGCACCAACCCACCCTGACATATTACATGAGGCAGGACTAAGAGCATCTCGCTAAGGGGAAGGGAATTAAGGGCAAGCATCAGAGTCAGTGAAAGCTCTCAGTCCAATTGTTAAGGGACCCACATGTTGCCCAAGCTGCACACCCGCTACTTAAGTGAGGGGGGCCCTAGGTACAGCCTGTGCATTGATGAAAGCATACTTTGTCTCTATCTAAGCTACCTCTACTTTTCTCCTAATATTCTCTATTTTCTTTGAGATAGTCTTGGTCATATCAAGTCTACTTCTTTTTCTCTCTGATCTGAATTCTTCCATGTGCCTCTGAACATTTTTCCTCTCTCATCCATAAAAAATTACTCACTGTAATAATGGACCAGATGCTATTTTGCTGGTTTCTCTGCTGTCCCTGCTCATACAGTTTGAATATTTAAAGTATATATTTTATTAAGTGAGTATCACTATGTCCAAGACATGTTACTTTGTTTAAGGAGCCCCGGTCCTAGTGTGGGTGGCTCCTCCTCACATGCTGAGGAGGCCCTAGATGGATGACTCCAGGGTCTGGAGAAAGCAGAGCTCTGTCAGCCCTGGAGACCTTGGCTCTCCGCCACATTGCTGTACTCCCTGGCCTCAGGGCATGGAATCTCTTCCCCCAAGAGCTCACATCACCTCTGGCTACACAGCCTTCCTCCTTTCCTCCCTCCCTCCTTCCTTCCCTCTCTCCCTTTCTTCCCTCCCTCCATTCCTTCCTTCCCTCACTCCTTTCTTCCTTCCGTCCTTCCCTCCTCCCTTCATTCCTCCCTTTCCTCCCCTCCCACTTCTTCTTCCCCCCACTGCCTGGCCTGGCTGGTCTGGAACTCTGTATACCAGGCTGCCTCCAACTCCATGGAGACCAATCTTCATCTGACTCCTGGAATTAAAGACATGTGTCCCTAAGTCTGGACCTGTATTTCAGGATTTATTTATGTCTTTTTTTTTTTTTTTTGAGACAGGGTCTCTCTATGTAGCCCTGGCTGTCCTGGACTTGCTCTGTAGACCAGGCTGGCCCTGAACTCACAGAGATGCCCCTACCTCCGCCTCCCTCAGTATTGGTGTCACAGGTGTGCTATACCACCCAGCTAATTTATGTATATATGCATGTAAGCATGTATGTATGTATGTATGTTCGTATTTTTGCATACATCACATGTGTGCCTGGTGTCTGTGGAAGGTGGAAGAGCATCAGAGTTCATGGGCCTGGTCGTGAGCTGCCAAGGGGGTGTCGGGAACCAAATCCTGAGGCCTAGGCGAGTGCTCTTAACTGCTAAGCCATCACTCCAGGCCCTATACTACTTTTTGTATTATCACACTTGTTGCATGTATGTGTGTGTGTGTGTGTTTGTGTGTTGCATGCATGTTCTATCTTCTCGGCTCATTGCATTATTTTTTGGTGTGTGTGGGGTAAGGTTCTATCATCTAGCTCAGGCTAGCACCGAGCTCAGAGCAATCCCTCTGCTTCAGCCTCCCAAACCTGGGCATTCCAAGACCGAGCCCATAGCCAACTGTGTAAACTGAGAAGCTGTGTCTGTGCACAGCTGTGTGGGCTGCTGGCTTCAACACAGCACCAAGCTTTCCTGATGATGAGGGTGGCTCAGAACCACCACCCACCCACCTGCCAGGGACTGTGCTCCTCCTGTCTTAGGGACTCTGGGGCCAGCTCTTCTGCCAGGCACTGTGGCAAAGTGGCTCAGTGGATAGTGCATGCATGGCCCGGGCTGCACCCCAGTGCTGCCAACTGCCACTGGAGAGACATACCTTGAAATCCCAGATCATCATGGCCCCATTGATGCCAGTGGTGTATAATTTGCAACTGTCCTGCTGGTCCACCTCGTAAATGGACACCTGGCTAAAAGAAGAGCGAGACCATGAGGTTGGTGGAGGGAGTGAGGCCATTGCCCCAAGCCCCGCACCGAAAGATGGCTGGGGGTGCACTAGGCTCCAGATTCCTCAGGGCCACACGACAAGACCCTGTCCTAGAGTGGGAGGGCTCACTCACCCGGGATGTGGCCGAGACTACATCAGGCCCTGGCCAGGTCCCCAAAGCCACATACACTGGCTACTGGTGCTTGCATGGAGACCTACCTATCTGAAGGTGGAGGCCAGAAGGCTACAAGTTCAAGGTCAGGGGGCTGCAGGGATGGGTCAGAGGTTGAGAGTGCTGGCTGCTATTCCAGAGGTCTTGAATTCGAGTCCCAGGACTCACACGGTGGCTCATAGCCATCTGGTGCAGAGGAGAGGGAGAGGGAAAAGGAGGGAGAGAAAGAGAGAGGGAGGGAGAGGGATGGAGAGAGAGAGGAAGGGAGAGAGAAAGAGGAGGGAGAAGGAGGAGGAAGGAGGGGAAGGTAGAGGGAGAGAGAAGAGGAATGGAGAAGTAAGGAAAAGGCGAGGGAGAGGGATACAGGAGAGAGGAGAGCGAGGAAGTGGGAAGGAGAGGGAGGGGAAGGCGGCAGGAGGAAGACAGGGAAGGAGGGAGGAAGGAGAAAAGGCCACAGCCTCAGCATGGGGCTGGTAGGGACAGAACAGGGCTCAGCAGATGCAGACACAAAGAACTACTTTTTCCTTCCAAGCTCAAAAGTGACCGGAGCATGGCTGAAGCCAACCAGTCCTCAACAAGGCCTCTGAAAGCAGCCTGCTTGGGCAGCCACAGCCTTCCTGGCTTTTGAAATCGGCCTTCAGGAGTTCCAGGTTCCATCCCAATCCACAACCCCAAAGGAAACAAACAAATAGGGAGACTCCCTACAGAGCCTTCACCCCAAGATGCCTGCAGAACTGGGCAGACAGGGGATACCCGGGTGAGCCAACCCATCTGCAGAGCTTCCAGAGAGACTCCTCCTCCTCCTCAGATGCCAGCCTGGCTGGCCTCAAGGCGTGGAGGCCCCAGCACAGCCGGTGAGAAGGGCCTTTACACACTCACAATCATTTCAGGTTGTTATTAGTTCGTTAAGCTGTGTTTTTGGTATATAGGTCAGTAAACGACTATGAGAATCTGTTCTCTCCCTTCTCCGTGTGGGCTCTGGACAGCACATGCGCCTTGTTTGACTGGCACAGGCAGTGGCACCCTGCAAGTGGGCACACTGTGTGCGGGAAACTGTGTGTGGGGGAGGGTGTGCGGAGCATATCCTGGGACTGGCACAGGCAGGTGGCACCCTGAGAAGGGGCACACTACAGGAGACTATGTGCAGGGGACTGTGTGAGGGGAGCACCCTGGGAATGGCACAAGCGGGTGGCACCCAGCTAGGGTGCCCACTGCGGGGAAGTGTGTGCGTGGGAGGGTGTGTGAGGCAAGTCCTGGGCCCAGCACAGGAGGCATCCCAGGAGGGGCACACACTCACCTCGGCCACCATGCTCTTCTCTGAGGACAAACTGAGCAGTGGCAGAAATTCTGTCTTCAGACTCGACACACTGCACAGGGGAAACACGCATCACACATGGTTCTCCTCCTTTGTGAAGTGCACACTGAGGACCAAACTTGGGCAGTGCCACCTTCATGTGAGGGTCGTACCCTGCAGACCAGGCTGGCCTCAAAGGCATGATCCCTTTGCCTCGGCTCCCCGGATGCTGGGATTGTGGGCCTGCACTACCGTGCCTGGCTTGGAAGAGTGTATTCATGTGGAAGGGTGAAATCTTGACACCAAGGTCTTTGGCTTGACCTTTGTGGCTCTTTGACCTCCCCCACCACCACAGAGGGAGGAGCAGTATTGCCAAGCCAGAGGAGGACATTGTAGCCAGTCCTGATGAGACCTGATAGACTAGGGTCATATGGAAGGGGGGGGGACTTCCCCTAGCAGTGGACTGGGGGAGGAGCAGGGAGGAGATGAGGGAGGAAGGGATGATGGGGAGGGAGGGATGACGGGAAGGGAGGGTGGCAGGGATGATGGGGAGGGAGGAAGGGATGATGGGGAGGGAGGGAGGATTGGTGGGGAGAAAGGGAGGGATGACAGGGAGGGAAGGAGAGATGATGGGAGGAATGACAGGGGGAGGGAGGGAGCTACAGCTGGGTTACAAATAAACTATAGTTAATATAAAAAATAGAAATTTAATTTAAAAACAAAACAAAATGCAAACAACCAAAAAACAAAATAAAAGCTTGACACCAGCAAAGCTGTCGCAGAGCACAGTTCTGCCATGGTGACCCTTTCATAAGAGAACTAGTAGAGTCAGCACGGGGAGGACCACATCCATACCGTCCACGCCACTGCATCCTCACAGGGTGGCCAGGAGGAGGCCATAACCCAGGCACATTCCTAGTTTGCCCATGGGAGGGCAAGTGCCAAGCTGCCTGAAAGCGGACTCTGGGCTTCTTCCCTTGCCACCGAGCCACCTTCACCGCAGTCTGGTGAAAAAGCACCATTCAGACTCTTCCTGAAGACCTGGGGTGGCACGAAGGCAGGAGAAAGATGGCCCCTGTCCTGTTTGGGGTGGTGTCAGGGGAAGGAGCTGAGGGTGTGCATGTGCTGGGTGGTGGCAGCAGCTTCAGCTCTGGTTTTCTGGGACAAAGACCAGGCTGGCCTTGAACTTCTGAGCCTCCTGCTTCTGCATCCTGGGCCACCACGCTCTGTCTCATCTCCCTGGGGGCTGGTGGGGACCACAGATGTGAGGAGACATTCAGGCATCTGAGGTGCCATCCTCCCAGCTCCCAGACATCATCTTCATGAGGGCGGCTTGGACCAGGCCTGCTGTCTACAAGTGCTGCCGGAAGGGCGGCCGTGGGTTACTGACCCCCAGTGAGACCCAGCTGCTCTATCCTGGGAGCTGTATACACTCCCCCTAGCTGCAGTGCTCTAGGTTACTGTGTCCAGAGTGACTGTGGCCAGCTGTATACACTTCCCCCAGCTGCCAAGGAGAGTCAGCATGTCCAGATCGGTAGCTGTCCACCCTTCCCCTCGCTGCTGTGTAGGGCCAGCATGTACAGATCGTTAACTGTACCCCCCAACCCTCCCCTCAGCCAGGCGAGGACTCACTGAACACTCTTGGAGGTGTCAGCCACAGACACTGTGCTGTCGCAGGCGGCTCCCACTGGCCGAGCAGCTGACACTGTGCACCCAGCCACCAGTGCAGCTGCTTTAGTGCTGGGTTTACAGGCGTGCAGCACCTACCGGGCTTCTGCAGTGCTATGGGAAGGTAACCAGCTCAGCAAGTTCTCTACCTGCTGAGCCACATCTCAGCCCCAGCTCCTTTTCTAAACGAAGAAGCTCTCTTTATCACCCAGCTGCTCACATGGTACTGTACTTTGCAAATAAAGGAGCCCAAAGGGTACCTGGCAGTGCTGAGCAATAGGCAGTGCCCATTTATCCTCACCTGGATTTGAAGTCACATGACCCTGCAGCCAGCAAAATGTTGTTGGAGTGCCAGCCCAACCTGAGGACTGTGGAGCGAATCAGCTTCTTAATGTGCTTGCTCACCCACCTAAGGAAGGAGAAAACCTAGTTTACAATCTTCACAGACAAAAACAGCATCATTTGCCAAGACGCCCCATAAACCCCCTCCAAATAAAACTGATCTATATGTTTATAAAAACCATTTCAATTCTGAAATCTACTAGCAACGTTAGCTACATTTACAGAGATAAGTCATATAGGCACTTTTAATGTTGTAAGGCTGCCCTTTGACTTAGGCTTGAGTATTTTCATGGGCTCCCTACAGTTCACAGCTGCTCCTGCTGAAGGCTGGCTTGCTCTCTGTCAGGGAAGAGCTTCCTATACAGAGTTCAGGCTGGCCTCTGATTTGCTGTGAACCCCACACTGCTCTTAAAGTCAAGCTAGAATTACAGGCCTGTGCACCACACTGGCCTGAGGGCTGACGTACAGCTCATGTTTAGGGACTACATTTGCGACCACAGTAAGGTCCAGTCCACTAACAACCTCTCTGCAAACACATAGAGTCAACTGCTCCAAGGCAGTCAGGAGGAAATGCTTCCTACATGAATTAAGAAGAGTGGGGGGCTGGAAAAGGAAGGATGGAAATGAAGGGATGAAGGAGGAGGTAGAGGGAGAAAGAAAGGGAAGGGGGATTAGCATGGCTCACCAGTTGTTTTCAGACTCAAAGTAGCAGACTGAGGAGATGAGCCAGCCTCCACTCCCCACAGCAAACTTGTTATCCAAAGAGGACTACTTCACAAAAGTGGCACAGTTGATCCTGAGCAAGGGCAGGGGTGGTGGCAACCTCAAGGTTGTCACTTTTCCAAAGCCCCTCCTCCTTGGCCCTGCAGAGGATTTATGAGGTGGCCGTGCACCTGGCTCTCCACTTCTCCAAAGCCCTTCCTCCTTGGGTGCACAAGGGACGCAAGAGGTGGCTGTGTGCCCTGACTCTCCTGGAGCACCCTGGGGCTGTGGCGGTGGCAGAACAGCATCTTTAGGTGGTTTCTCTTCCCTTTCGAAGTCCATCCCCAGGGGGACGGGGGGCGCGCCTTGTACCCAGGCCTGCGCAGGCTTGGTCTCCTCCTTGTAGTCCTCCTACTGCTTTGGGATCAGGTTAGGTTTCAGGCAGCTTGGTTCTCCAGGCCTGAAACGGGAGAATGTGAGCAGAGAGAGAAGGGGCCCAGCCCGGGACTCCAATGTCAGTGTTAGGACCCAAGGTCTCGGTGGGGTCAGGGGGTCAATCTATAAGAACTGTTCCCCTGAGCGCTTAGGGAGAGGGAGGTGGGGGGGATGGGAACTGGGGGATACTGGGAAGAAGAGGGGTTCCAGAGGCAGGACAGGAACTGGGGTATTCTGGGAAGGACGCTTTATCACAGCATCCAGGAGGAGACCCTGGCTCACCAGAGCCATGTGGACCTCAGGGCGTCAGAGAGGAGCCTCACTCACCCGGCACGGTCGTGCTCCCTTAGTCCTCCGCGCTCTCTTTGCACGAGCCGTTCTGGGGATCCACAGCCAGCTGCTGCCATTCTCCCTGGGTTGGACATTCAGCCTCGGCCTTGAAAGTCGGGGTGCCCTGGAGGGGCGCAAGACCTCAGTTAGTACTCGCTTTCTCTGCTGAGTAGCAAGGAGCTGGTGAGCCGAGTGGCAGGGTAACAAAGCGACCCACGTCACCTCGACTGGACTCAGGGACCCCTGAAACACGGCTTCGGGACTAGCCTGAGCTAGCCAGCATCTCCCGGCAGCTTTGACTAAGCTGAATGTGCGGAATGGAGACAAGGGGAGCGCCGGCGTCCACCTCCTCCTCACCGCTAATTGGGAAACAAGGGGACCAGCCCCACCCCTGCTGCACCTTCCTGGGCCTGGACTGTGGCTCTTGTTCTACCCTGACACCCCAAAATAAGCCCTTCCCTCTCGGAGCCCTTAACACAGCGGCGGGAAGAGTCATTCGCCTACGGTCTCGGGGTTTGGGGGGGTCCTCACCTGCGGGGAGGCCGAATGCAGGGAGCGCGCCCAGGCCGCCGCCTCCTCCCCGCTCTCGGGGCGCCGGTGGCGCAGCCGGCGCGGGAGGAGGCTGAGGAACTGCTCGAGGACCAGCAGCTCCAGCATCTGCTCCTTGGAGCGCCGCTCGGGCCGCGGCCAGCGGCGGCACAGCTCCCGCCGGCGGCTCAGCGCCTCCTCCGGGCCGGACACGTCCCCGGAGCGCAGCCGCCCGAAGCGTCTCCGGGAGGTGTCGGGGTCCCGCCAGTCCCCGGGGTCCTTCTCTTCCTCCTCCGCTTCTGCTTTCAACGCCAGCACCACCGCGCAGGCCGCCGCCAACGCTGCCTCCGGGGCCCCGAGACACCGATGAGATTCCCGGAAAGCAGGGCGCACGGCCACCGTCTCCTCCAAAGCACCGCCACCACAGCTCACTACCCCGGCCAGCGCGCCAGCGGGAGAAAAACAAACCAGGCCGGAAGTGCGTCATCAACCCACGCCTACTCCGGACAGAGGGATATAGAAGCCGGGCCTGTCATGGGTCTCTCCATGTGCATCTCTGCCTCCCAGCGTTTATAATGCTGGAAAAAGCGCGCGCGGGATTCTGGGATTTGTAGGCGACTCAGTGTCCACGGTCCAGCAACGGACAGGGAAGGAATCAAACTCGGGACTACGAGCAATCCCAGAATGCATCGCGCCACGTCGACGTCATTTTTGTAGTTCTCCGATACAATCCCGGAAGTCCTGCCTCCGAAGCCATGTTTGTAGTTCTCAGGCTGGTGGGTCTCTGAGGCGATGTATCTTGGACCGTTGGGACTTCCGTGACCAGCAAGAGCTCCGAAGTGAGAAACGAATGGATAAAGGTCTGTCTGTGAGTAGAGGGTTTGTGTTTACAGCCCAGGCCAGGGAGATGGTAGGGTGGCCTCGGTGCCTCCGAGCCCGGAAGTCTCTGCTCTCTGCGGGGCGGATCTGGAAGCGAAGCCATAAGGGGCGGGACTTCCGCTAGAGACGCGCTGCTACCCGGAACGGTTTTCCCAGGTCAGCAATCTTCTTATCTCAAGCAGTTATGAATTCATAGTCCTGCTCACACGTGGGGTGGGGGCGGGGAGGAAGGGGAGAAGGAGGGATTTTGGGGTTCCCCGCTTCCCTCCTCTGTCCACTCCTCGCCTTCCATCCATCCGCCTGGAGTCCCCGAGAGGCTCGTGCAGAACTGCAGGCAGGGGATGGCGGGAAGAGAGGAGGCACAGTCCTCTGCTCCCACCATTCCTGCATGCTTCCTGGGGGAGATGGGTGCACCCCGTCCTGGGTGAGGCTGTGCACGACCTTGTATTGGTTGTTCTGGCGCCCTCTGCTGGCCTGCGGGTGCACGAGCAGGGAGGATCCTATAAATAATGTTTAGGGGGCTGGGGGTTGAGTAGGTAGGTGCACTGGGCTTAGTTGTTAGGGTGCTGGGGACTCAGTACAGAAGGATCTGGCTACCTCTGCTGTTCTAAAGGCATATACATATGGGCAAAGAGAAAAAGTAAGAGATGGAGGAGGAAGAAGAGGGAAGGAAGGAGAGAGAGAAGAAAGAAAAGGAAGGAAAGAACGAAAGAAATCTGTGTGGTTTTGCAGAAAAACAACAGCTAATTAAAACTTGGGTACTATTTGGTGTTGATTTCCTGAATTTGAACCAACATACACAGGTAAAAGTGCAGGTATTCTGTACTCACATAAGTAACTGAAGTTTTTCCACATGGTAAATAAATTATTTTCAACCAGAAGGAAGGTGTAGAACATGGCAAACCAATACAGTTTATTTTGAGTCCCTATCAAATAGGAATGACTTGATGAACTTTTTCAGAGGAGGCTTCTCATATTCGAAGAGAAGAGCTATCCCTGGCTTAATGAACTATCTCTAGTCTTCTACAGCCTCCCAGTACCCAGGAGATTTTTACTTCCATAAATTCTGGATTGACAGGTTTGATTGCTCATCTCCTGCTGTGCTATATGAAAATCATGACACATACCCAATTTCTATAGAGATTAAACCAGAAGAAAATGATGTGGTGACCGTTTCTGAGCCCAGCTATTCCATATGGAATGCAGTGTATGCAGTGTCCCATGCCCTTCATAAAATGCTGCTGAGCAAAATTGAAATGGGACCTAAAGAAGACAGAAACATGGACTGGCTTCTTCCATGTCAGGTAAGCCTCACTCATAAGCAAGCGAAGCATCAGGATCTTATATTATTGTTAATTACTATCCTCAAACCTATAAAACATTTTCATCTTATATTTGCAAGTACAAATTAAAATGGAAATAGGTTCTGTCAAAGTGTATGAGTATATATTACATGATTTGGGGACAGAAAGCACTCATTTGAAGACATTAAATTTGAATGTTTTTCAACAAATGATTTCCTAGTGTGAGATGAAATTCTGTAAGATACAATTATACATAGTGTAAAAATATAGCAAGTTCAAGAACCAAAATTTTTATGATTTCATAGAATATGTCCAATGACATAAGATATAGACTATGGCCTCATATGCAAAGCAACCATTTCACCTAAAATACAATCTGTATTTATGACAAAAGACCATAAAAAGATCCTTTTGTGGACAATAAATACCCTGTCCTCAAGTCAGCAGTAACAGAAAAGTAATTGCTTTCACAGATGATTTAGTATTAATAAGGTAAGATGAATGTGAAACGAAAATTGTGGTTCCATTAATAAATTTTAGAACACAGACAGTACTCATAAGCTTGGGCCACAACTCAGTGTGTTAGTGATGAGTATAATGTGTGGGTTTTAAACCAACAAGATATAAACTAGGACTCGTTGACACTTACGAATCTTGGAGATGAACTTTAAGTAGGATATCAAGATGATTGTTGAGCAAGTCAGTTGAACTTTTCATTCAGTCAATGATAGGTAAATAAAAGATGAAATGTGAGTGTGTACTATATAATTTAGTATTATGGGGATCAGTAATATTTGACATTGATATTGAAATAGTCTGTAATCATGGCTTCCAGTCATGATGTATTAGGTGAGTGAGTTTGTCTCTTGTATGAATAACTGAGTACCTATATAGAAGTTGTTTATAACATGAGTTATTAATTAGTTAACACAATATTAGGTTGTGTTATTAATTTTCAGAAGTTGATTTTTTTCTAATCAAGATAATACTGCTGGTGTCTTAACAAAAATATGGAAGTGTTTCTTCCTTTTCCCTTCTATGGAATACTTTGAGGAGTATTGTAGTGAGTTATTTGCAACTCTTGTAGAATTCATGCTGAATCTCTAGACCTAGGCTTTTCTTTTCTCTCTCTTTTTTTTTTTGAGAGATTTTTAAGTTACCATTTCTATCTTGGTTGTTATGTTTCTGTTTTAATCATTTATTTCATCTTGATTTAATGTTGTTAGATTTTATACATCTAGAAGTCTACCCATTAATTTTTTTGCATTTAAATGCTTAGTTGAATGAAAACTTTTAAAATATGAACCAATGATTTACAGCTTTCCTCAGTGCATGTTGCAGTGTCTGTTAGATCAGGATTGATGCAGGTGTCATGGACTTAAAAGAGAGCAGACAGGCATTTCCAAAAGCAGGATTTTTCTCTCAGACAGAACACTGATATGGTAGTCTATTGAGCGGGGAAGTAGAGAGTCTATGCTGTAGTACCGGGGGATGGAGGTCTTAAGTAGCTTGATAGGGAGAAGGACATAGCGTGGGGGTTCAGTGTATAAATTTCTGGCTTTAGTCCTGCCTGTCTGTAGGTGTGTGGGTTTATTTCTGGATATCTGATTCAATTCCATTGATCCACAAGGCTTTTTCTCCGCCAGTACTATGTCATTATTATTACTCTTGCTCTATAGTATAGCTTTAGATCAGGGATGGAGTTAACTTCAGAAGTTCTTTATCATACTGGGTTGTTTTAACTATTCTTTTTTTTAATATGTTGTTGAGAATTGTTCTTTCAAGGTCTGTAAGGAATAGTGTTGATATTTTGATGGGAATTGCATTAATCTCTAGATTTCTTTTGGTAGGATGACCATTTTTGCTGTTATTCTTACTGATCCATAAGCATGGAAAATCTCTCCATCTTCTCATATCTTCTTCAATTTCTTTCTTCAGAGACTTGAAGTTTTTTTTTTTTCATACAGATCTTTCTCGTTCTTGGTAAGAGTTAAACTGATGTACTTTATATTATTTGTGAATATTGGAAGGTTGTTGTTGCCCCAATTTCTTTCTCAGCCCACTTGTCTTTTGTATACAGGAAGACTTCGGATTTTTTTGAGTTAATTTTATATCCAGCAATTTTGCTGAAGGTGTTGATCAGCTGTACGAGTTCTCTGGTAGCATTTGTGGGTCCACTCATGTATACTATCATAACACCTGTGAATAGTGATACTTTGACTTCTTCCTTTCTGACTTGTATCCACTTGATCTCCTTTAGTTTTCTTACTGCTCTAGCCTGGACATGGTGGATGATATCTTTAATGTGTTCTTGGATATGGTTTGTAAGTATTTTATTGAGTATTTTTGCACCAATATTCATAAGAGAGATAGGTCTGAAGTTCTCTTTTTTCTTGGATCTTTGTGTGGATTAGGTATCAATGTGACTGGCTTCCTAGAATGAGTTTGATAATGTTCCTTCTGTATGTATTTTGTGAATTCGTTTGAAGAGAATTGGGGTTAGCTCTTCTTTGAACGTCTGGTAGAATTCTGCGCTGAAACCATCTGGCCCTGAGCTTTCTTTTTTTGGAAGACTGATTCTATTTCCTTGGGAGATATAGGACTATTCAATTTATTTATCTGATCTAGATTTAATTTTGGTAAATGGAATCTATCAAGAAAATTGTCCATTTTATTTAGCTTTTTAAATTTTATGGCATATAGGCTTTTGTATTAAGACCTAATGATTGTTTGGATTTCCTCAATGTCTGTTGTTACGTTCCCATTTTCATTTCTGATTTTGCTGATTTGGATAGTTTTTCTCTGCCTTTTACTTAGTTTGGCTAAGGATTTGTCTATCTTGTTGATTTTCTCAAAGAACCAGCTGTTAGTCTCATTGATTTTTTGAATTGTTTTCTTTGTACCTAATACATTGATTTCAGCTCTGAATTTGATTATTTCTAATCATCTACTCCACTTGGGTGTGTCTGCTTAACATGAAGTCACACCACAATTCTACCAGACATTCAAAAAGGAGCTACAATAATCCTTCCTAAACTATCATGAAAAGAAAAGAAAAAAATGAAAAGAAACAGAAGGAGCCTGTGAAAACCCTTTCTAGAAATCCAGCATTGCTGTCATTTGCAAACCCATTAAAACTACACAAAAAGAAAACCATAGGCCAATATCCTTAATAAAATAGACTTTCAACCAAAATTAATCAAAAAAGATGAGGAAGGGCAATCCATTCTCATCAAAGAACAATCTACCAGTAGGACATTACAACACTGAACGTCTATGCCCCCAAATCAAGAGCACCTGCATTTGCAAATGAAATATGATTAAAGCTTAAACCACACATCAATCTCAACACTTTAATATTGGGAGACTTCAACACTCTACTCTCACCAAGGGACAGATCATCTAGACAGAAACTAAATAGGGAAATAATGACAATTACTGAGGTCCTAAATCAAATGGACCTAATAGATGTCTACAGAATTTTTCACCCAAACTCAAAAGAGTATACCTTCTTTTACCTTCTTTTCAGCACCACATGAAACTTTCTCTAAAATTGACCATATAATCGGGCACAAAGCAGGCCTCAAGAGATACAAGAAGATCAAAATAATCCCTTGTATCCTATCAGACCACATGGCCTAAAACTAGACTTCAATAACACCAGAAATAACAAAAAGCCTACATATACATGGAAGAGCCTTGAACTCATTGGCATAAGAGAGTACTTCTTAAACAGAACACCAACAGCTCAAGCTCTAAGAGCAACAATTAATACGTGGGACCTCATGAAACTGAAAAGTTTTTGTAAACAAAAGACATTGTCATCAGACTTAAACAACAGCCTACAGATTAGGAAAGGATCTTCACCAACCCAATAGCTGACAGAGGGCTAATCCAGAATATATAAAGAACTCAAGAAATTAAACAAAAATAATCCAATTAAAAATATAGTAAACAGAATGAAGCTAAACAGAATTCTCAATAGAGGAATATTGAATGGCAGAGAAACACTTAAAGCAATGTTCAACTTCCTTAATCATCAGGGAAATGCAAATCAAAACAACCCTGAGATTTCACCTTATAGCCATTAGAATGGCTAAGATCAATAACTCAAGTGATAGCACATGCTGGAGAGGATGTGGAGAAAAGGGGCACCCTCCTTCACTTCTGGTGGGAATGTAATCTTGAACAACCGCTTTGGATATCAATCTGGCATGTTCTCAGAGAAAAAGGAATGCTCTTAATTCAAGATCCAGCTATAGCACTCCTAGGCATATATCCAAAACATGCTCAAGAATACAACAGGGGTATTTGTTCAAACATGTTTATAGTAGCTTTATTTGTAAAAGTCAGAATATGGAAACAATCCAGATGTCCCTCAACTAAAGAATGGACACAGAAATTGTGTTACATTTACACAATGGAATACTGCTCAGGTATTATAAAAATTATAAAATTTGCAAGCAAATGGTGGGACCTAGAAATGCTCATCTTGACTGAGGGAGGTTTCCTAGAAACTGAAAGAAACACATGGCATATCCTCACTTGTAAGTGGATTTTAGACATATAATACATGGTAAACATACTGAAATGTGTATGGCTCAAGAAGCTAAACAAGAAGGAGGACCCTGGTTTAGATGATCAATCCTCACTCAGAATGGCAAATGGGATGGACATTGGAAGTGAGAGATACCAGGCTATAGGACAGGACCCTACCACAGAGGGCCTCTGAAGACTATACCCGACAGGATATCAAAGCAGGTGCTGATACTCAGCCAAACTTTGGGCACAGAGGAGGTAATCTTACAAAAGAAGGGGGAGGTAGGAAGACCTGGAGGGGACAACATCTCCACAAGGAGAATGACAGATCCAAGAAACTTTGGCATATGGGTCTTTTCTGAGACTTCTACTCCAACCAAGGACCATGCATGAAGATAACCTAGAATCCCTAGTACCCCTACACAGGTGTAGCCCATGACAGCTCAGTCTCCAAGTTAGTTCTCTAGAAAGGGGAATAGTGACTGTCTGACATTAACTCAGTGATTGGCTCTTTGATCACCTCCCCCTAATGGGACTGTAGTTTTAACAGGCCACACAGGAGACGATGCAGCCAGTCATGACAAGAGCTGATAGGCTAGGGTCAGCTAGGGATGGGAGGAAGACCTCCCCAATTAGTCGTTTTGTGGTGGGAAAAGGGAGGACATAAGTGAGGGAGGGTAGGATTGGGAGGGGATGATGGAGTGGGATAGTGGGGATACAAAGTGAATAAACTAATTTATTGAAAAATTAATTAATAAAAATAGACTCAATTCTAATGAAATTCTTGTAAAGAGAATATAGACATACATCAAAATTATTATCCACTCTGAACAAATTTCTTTTCCCTGATATGGCACAACATACGTCAATAAATATAAAAATCACATAAATGATGTATAAACAAAAATCACATGAACATCTCAAGATTTTAAACAGAAAAACAACAAAAATCTTTGAAAAAAATCCAACATTCCTTTATCATAAAAGTTTCAAAAGTTGTAAGGCTAGAGGCAACACCTCTGAACATAATAAAAGCTATAGGTGAGAAACCTGCATCCAGAATCATCCCTAATGGAGAAAAGGTCCAGGCAAGTTTACTCAGGTCTGAAGTTTGTCATCTATGTCCACCACCCCCAGTCCTTTTCAATATTTTGCTCAAAGTGTTAGTTTAAGCAGTAAAGAAATATAAATAGGAAAATTAGAATTCAAACTATCACTCTTTGCAGATGATGTAATAATATGCATTAAAATTCCCCAAAATTCTATCACAAAAAATTTTGAAATGATTAAAAAGTATACCTATGTGACAGGATACAGAATCTGCGTACACAAATCTATTTACTTTTGTATATACCAACATCAAACATTCAAAGGTGATCTTGAACATATATTCAGAAATGTCTGAAGGAAAGTAAAATATCTAGTAATAAACAGATGAAAGAAAAAATATACCTACAATGAGAACTTCAAACACCTTAAGGAATCAAGAAAGACACTGGAAAATGGAAGACATCCCATGTTCCTGGATTGATAAAGATAAAATCTTGAAAATGACCATTCAACTGAAAGCTATTCCCAAACTCAATACAAATGCAATAAAAAGTATATTATTCTTATTCTTCACAGATAGAAAAAAAAATTCTGCTCAGTTCCCTCTCTTCATCCAATTCTGCTGTCTATTCTGTTTTCTGTTCTGAGTGATATTCTGGCACCCTCCTGTGGACCCTCCTTGTTATTTAGCTTCTTTGGGTCTGTGGATTGTAATATGGTTATCCTGTATTATAGGTCTAATATCCGCTCATAAATGTGTACATACTATGTGTTTTTATCTGTGTCTGTGTTACCTCACTCAGGATGATTTTTTCTAGTTCAATCTATTTTCCTGCAGTTTCCATTATTTCTTATTTTTAATAACTGGTTAGTATTCCATTGTGTAAATGTACCAGAAGTACTTTATCCATTCTTCTAGATTTGAGGGACACCTAGGATGTTTCCAGTTTCTAGCTGTTATGAATAAACAGCTATGAACACAGTAGAACAAATGTCCTTGTTATATAATATAAGAGAACAACTATTGGATATATTCCCTGGAGTGGTATAGCTGGGTCTGGAGGTAGAACTAGTCCCAATTTTCTGAGAATGCACCAGATTTATTGATTTCCAGAGAAGTTGGAGGAACGTTCCCTTTTTACTACATCCTCACCAGCGTGTGTTGTCACTTGAGTTTTTGATCTTAGCCATTCGAGTGTAAGATGAAATCCTGGAGTCATTTTGATTTCTGTTTCTCTGATGACTAAGGACTTTGATGATTTCCTTTAGTGCTTCTCAGCCATTCGAGATTCCTCTGTGGTGAATTCTCAGTTTAGCTCTGAACCCCATTTGTTAATTGGATTAGTTGATTTGTTGGTGTTTAATTTCTTGATTTCTTTTTGGATTTTACCGCTCTGTCTGATGTAGGGTTGGTGTTGTTATTTTCCCAATCTGTTGGCTGCCATTTTTTCTTTTGATAATGTCCTTTGACTTACAGAAGCTTTTCAGTTTCTTGAGATCCCATTTATTAATTGTTGATCTCAGAGCCTGTGCTGATTTGTTCTATTGTCTCCTATGTTAATGAGTTCCAGACTTTTCTCTACCTTGTCTTCTAAATGATTTAGAGGCTCTAGTTTTATGTCAAGGTCTTTGATCCACTTGGACTTGAGTTTCTTCAGGGGATACAAAGGGGTCTATTTGCATTTTTCTACAGGCAGACATCCAGTTAGACCACAACTATTTGTTGAAGATGCTGTTATTTTCCCATTGTATGGTTTTGTCTTTGTTGAAAGTAAAGTTTCAGTAGGCGTGTGGGTTTATTTCTATGTCCTTATTCTAGTTGTACAGGATTGGTCTGCTCAAAAGGGTGTTTTATTTTTCCATATGAAAACTTCAAACTTCAAACTTCAAACTTCCATATGAAATTTGTTTGCTCTTTCCAGGTCTTTAAAGAATTACGTTCGAATGTTGGTGGGAAATGGACTGAATCTGTACATTGCATTTGTTAAGAATGCTGTTTTACTATGTTAACCCTACATGCCCATGATTTTGGGAGATCTTTCCATCTTCTGATATCTTCCTCAGTTTCTTTCTTTAAAGACTTGAAATTCTAGTCATAGAGGTCTTTCATTTGGTTAGAGTTACTACAAAATATTTCATATTGTTTGTGGCTACTGTTTAGGGTGTTGTTTCCCAAATTCCATTCTCAGCCCATTTTTCATTTGTAAGCAGAAGGCCTAATGATCTTTTTCATTAAATGTGTTCCCAGCCTATTTGTCGAAAGTATATATCAATTGTAGGGATTCTCTGGTAGAATTTCTTGGATCTTTATGTATACTAGCATATCATGTGTGAATAGTGATACTTTGACTTCTTCCTTTCCAAGTTGTATCTCTTTGATCATCTTCAGTTGTGGTATTACTCTGGCTAGGACTTAAGTAGTATATTGAAAAGATATGGAGAGGGTAGGCATCCTTGTCCTGTACCTCATATTAGTGGAATTTAAGTTTCTCTCCAAATAATTTAATGCTGGCTCTCAGCTTGCCTTTTACTGCCTTTATTATGTTAAATGTGCGCCCAATTCCTTGTATGTCTGATTTCTCTAAGTCTGTTAACATGAAGGGGTGTTGGATTTTGTGAAAGGCTTTTTCTCATCTAATGAGATGATCATGTGATTTTGTTGTTTGTTTTTTTATATGGTGGATTACACTGATGGATTTTGAACCATCCTGGTATCCCTGAGATGATGCCTATTCGTTCATCGTGTATATATTTGATGTGTTTTTGGATTTGGTTTGTGAGTATTTTATTGAATATGTTTTTTTCTATGTTCTAGAGTGAGATTGCTCTGAAATTTTCTTTCTTTGTTGAGACTTTGTTTGGTTTGTGTATTAGGGTGACTGCCATCACAATGAGTTTGGCAATGTTCCTTCTGTTTGTATTTTGTGGAATACTTTGATGAATATTGGTATGAACTTTTGTTTGAAAATCGGGTATGAGTCAATGCTAAAACCATCTAGCCCAGGGCGTGTGTGTGTGTGTGTGTGTGTGTGTGTGTGTGTTTGGCAGACTTTTAATTACTGCTTCCATTTTCTAAGGGACTATTGATCTATTGTTTTATATTATTAATTTTATTGGTTTTGTTTTTGAAGAAAAAATTTCTCCCATCTTGTGTGTCCTGTAAGTAGGTTTGTAAATCAGAAGCCTCAGACATAGAGATTCATCTGAATCTTAAACTAGAGTGCTAGCTTTGTAATTTTGTTTTGTTTTTATATTACTGGCTGATGACCTGAAATGTAGGTATTTGTACATATCAAATCTGTTCTTCAATTGATCTTCATCCACATGTTGAATTTTGAGATTTAACAGAGCATATTATATTTCTCATTTGGTAACTTCATGGTCCATAACCCATGCTGCTCTGGTTTCTCATCTAGGGCCACACCTGTATCCTGCCAGGGGCCTCCCATGACCTCCAAATTCACCCACCCTGATTTCTATTCTCTCTTTTGATTCCTTCCTTGCCTCTACTTTCCCCAAAGCTGATGTCCATCCCCATTATCCTCCTCACTCCCTCTCCCACCCTATTCCTTCCCTCCATTTAATTCAGATACCTATATTATTTTCTCTTCTGAGTGAGTTTCCTACATCCTCCCTTTGCTCTCCTTGACACTCTGGGTCTGTGGATTGTTCCATGGTTATCCTGTACTTTATGGTTAATTTCCACTTATGAGTGAGTAGGTACCATGTGGGTCTTTCAGGGTCTGGGTTACCTCACTCAGAAAAATCTTTCCTAGCTCCATCCATTCTCTGGCTGACTGCATGAAGTCTTTGTTATTAATAGCTAATTGGTATTCGGTTGTATAACTGTATCACATTTTATTTATCCATTCTTCAACAGAAGACATCTAGTTTTTTTCCAGTTTCTGTTTATTACAAATAAATCTGCTATGAACATAGTTGAGCAAGTGTCCGTGTGTTATGGTAGAACACCTTTTGGGTATATTCCCCGGAGTAGTATAGCTCTTCAGGTATATAGGTATTGATGTTGGACTGTTGTAAAGTTTTTGAGAAATGTCTAGATGCATTTCCAAAGTGGTTGTTTAAGTTTTCATTCTCACCAGCACTGAAGGTGTGTTTTCCTTACTCCACATCCTCACCACCATGTGCTATCCCTTGAGTTCATGATCTGAGCCATTCTGACAAATGTAAGCTCAAAATGCAGAGTCCTTTTGATTTGCATTTCCTTGATGACTAAGGACAACGAACATATCTTTAAGTGGGTCTCAGCCATTAGCACTGCCTCTGTTGAGGGTTGTCTGTTTAGTTCTTTATGCCATGATTTAATTGGGTTATTTGGTTTGTTGGTGTCTAATTTCTTCAATTCTTTATTTTAGATATTATCCTTCAGTCAGAGATAGGGTTGGTGAAGGTCCTCTCCCAGTCCATATGCTATCATTTGTTCTATTGATGGAGTTGTTTACCTTCCAGGTGATTTTCATCTTCATGTGTCCCTTTGTTAATTGTTGATCTTATTGTCTGAGCTGTTGGTGTAGTGTTCACAGAGGTGTCTCTGTTTTTTATTTGATTGATTAATTTTTACAGAATATACAGGTTTTTATTACATACCCCTGACTGTCCTGGAACTTACTGGATAGATCAGGCTAGCATCCAGCTCTATGAAATACTCCTGGGCCTGTCTCCTGAGTGTTCTTGGAATAAAAGACTTGAGAAAATACACCCAGCTTGTCCATTGTTATTTTAGTTAGGGATTGTTCATACTATTTATCTGATATGTGCTCATTACTGTTAGTGTTTACTCTCTCTCTCTCTTTATGTCTGTGAATTGGCATTTCTCTTGCAAGGCTATATCCTCCTGAAAGGATGCAGAAATTAGAGAGGTGAACCTCACTATTCAGTTTCCTCCTAAAAAGATTTCATGATTACATTAGAACCTGTGTATCAGAAAATAAGTAGAAGAAATGCCAGAATTCAATGAAAATATTGTAAACGAAGTATACATTTCCAGTATACTTTGTCCGTTTCATGCTTTCTGTTGTACACATGTGTGAATATTTTAGAATGCATTGACCTACAATGATGTGCATGTGAACTTCACTCGAGAAGAGTGGGCTTTGCTGGATCCTTCCCAGAGGAATCTTTACCAAGATGTGATGCTGGAGACCTACAGGAATCTCACTGCTATAGGTATGAGAGTGAATAATCTTTACTTTTTAAAATGAGGGAGGAACTCTTTATTTATTATTGATGTACTTCTGTAATTTCACTTGCCCATGGGGAAGACTAAAGTGAATGGTTCTTTGATTGATCATAGATTATGACCTAAATTTTGCCTTATTTCCAATAATAAAACATACATTTTCTGGTATTGTATTTTAGGCTACAGTTGGGAAGATCATAATATTGAAAAGCATTGTCAGAGTTCTAGAAGACATATAAGGTAATTTTCATATGTAAGCTGATATGAATATGGTTCTGAGAAAATGTTAATGTGTCTTGGAAATTTGAAAGAAAAGGGACAGTGTAAATGGAATGTTTTAAGTATATTTACTGATGATTACTAACTTGTTACTAAACTATTTACCTCCATGTTAGGTATTTGATGTGTGTTTGCAAGGCACTCCTCTAAGAATGCAAGGAAACCATACCTCATGCAAGATCAACATTTAAATCATAGCCTTGTTAGCGCTATGAGGTGGAGCTGCATTTCTTTAGTTTCCTACAACTCAGATATTGCTAAAGGTATTCACAGTAAATAGTTGCTGAAAGTATGTAGAAAACATTATACTAAAGTAGTCCATAGTAAAGCTGGGGTTACTCATACACTTGTAATAATGTTGCTAAGCTTTGTGAGAAGGACAGATTTTTAGAGTCAGGAATGTTGTTGTGGAAAAACCATAATCCCTGTAGCACATATCTATAATGAACAAAAATCAAATGTGTGAATGCAACGTGAAACCATGTCATTTATTATTCTTCTTTTAATAGGGATATCATATATCACAATGAATACAAGTCATAGATATATTGAAAGAAACAATATACCACTCAAAACAACTAAAATAAATAGTAGTCCCCAGTATGAGTAGATATTTAAATGGGGATACCTATTATGCTTTATATGGACTATTCAGAGATGCAAGCAGTATAAATAATGACACAGAGACTACTTTATATTTTAAAGCTTAGGCAATTTAACTGGTTGGATTCTGAAACCTCTTTTTCCCTAACACAAACCTAATACAGTGTCCTGCTGCATGGGCAGCACTACCTCTTTGTTCATCTTCATGTCTATCTCTTAACCCCTCTGTCCTGCTGGTGAATCGCCTGTCATTTGCTTTCTTCTTTCCAGCAAACCTCTCTCACTCAGAAGTTCTGCCCTCCATTTTGTGCCCTGCTATCAGTTGTCAGCTCTTTATTATTTCCAATGTAAGGAAGGACAAATGTTTACAAAATATAGGGCAGGTGATGGACCATAAAAAGAGAATTATGCAATCTGCTCAGCACTTAGCTTTCTGCTGTCTCAGCAATCAGCATTCCAATACACAGACACACTTTCACATAATATTACGACAACATCAATTAACTGGTTATTCAACTTCATTAGGAATTTTCACAAAAATCACACTTCAGAAAATGTAGTTTTAGGAATATATAAATTATTCTGTTTCTCACAGTTAACTTTGCCTATTTACCATGGTGTGCAGTATAGGGAAATTTATTAACCCAATCAGTGAGTTAAAACTCTGAGGTATTGCAGTTTTGTACAAATATGTGGTAAAACATCTTAAAGAATAAAGTAAGAAAGTATAGTATAAATGTGAGCAAGGTGACAAATATTTTCACCATCACAGGTATTTTCAAATATGCAAAACACCCCCTAGAGAAGGAGAAAACCGTGAATGTGAAAATAATGATGAAAACTAAGATGTAATTCCTATTTATCTTTACACCAAATTGTAAAATTAAGTGACATGGACAATTAGATTCATCAGTGTAATGAATGTGGTAAAGTTTTCATATGTATCAATTATCTTTGCAGGTATGAAAATACTCATAGTGGAGACAAACCCCCTGAAGATACTCAATATGGTGAAGTCTTTACACATCACAGGAGTCCCCACACATATGAAAGTAAGCATATTCGTGAGGACCGCTATGAATCAAACCAATATGGTAACGCTTTTGCACATAACAGTCATCTCCTAAGACATAAAAGGACACATATAGCAGAGATATCTGATGAATGTAACCAATGTGGCAAAGCCTTTGCAGGTAACAGTACTCTTATAATACATAAAAAAGCTCACACTGGGGAGAAACGTTATGAAAGTAACCAATGTGGTAAAGCCTTGGCAAATAATGGTTATCTCCTAAGACATAGAAGAACTCACAGTGGAGAAAAACCTTGTGAATGTAACCAGTGTGGTAAAGCCTTTGCATGTAACCGTGATCTCCTAAGACATAAAAGAATTCACAGTGGAGAAAAACCCTATGAATGTAACCAGTGTGGTAAAGCCTTTGCATACAACAATGGTCTCCTAATACATAAAAGAACTCACACTGGAGAAAAACCTTATGAATGTAACCAATGTGGTAAAGCCTTTGTACAGAGGAGTACTCTCCTATTACATAACAGAACTCACACGGGAGAGAAACCCTGTAAATGTAACCAGTGTGGTAAAGCCTTTGCATACAACAGTGGTCTCCTAATACATAAAAGAACTCACACTGGCGAAAAACCTTATGAATGTAACCAATGTGGTAAAGCCTTTGCACAGAGGTGTACACTCCTATTACATAACAGAACTCACACGGGAGAGAAACCCTATGAATGTAACCAGTGTGGTAAAGCCTTTGCAAACAGGTATATTCTCCTAGTACATAACATAACTCACACTGGTGAAAAACCTTATAAATGTAACCAGTGTGTTAAAGCCTTTTCATCTAAACAAAAGCTCCTACTACATAAAAGAATTCACACTGGAGAGAAACCCTATGAATGTAATCAGTGTGGTAAAACCTTTGCATCCAACTACGTTCTCCTAATACATAAAAGAGTTCACACAGGAGAGAAACGTTATCAATGTAACCAATGTGGTAAAGCCTTTTCGCAGAACAGTCATCTCCTAAGACATAAAAGAACTCACACTGGAGAAAAACCTTATGACTGTAACCAATGTGATAAAGCCTTTACATCTAACACTGAACTCCTAATACATAAAAGAACTCACACGGGAGAAAAACGTTATGAATGTAACCAATGTGATAAAGCCTTTGCATGTAACAGTAATCTCTTAAGACATAAAAGAAATCACACTGAAGAAAAACCCTATGAATGTAACCAATGTGGTAAAGCCTTTGCATGTAACAGTGATTTCATAAGACATAAAGGAACTCACACTGGAGAAAAACCTTATGAATGCATCCAATGTGGTAAAACCTTTGCACAGAGGTATACTCTCCTAGTACATAACAGAACTCACACTGGAGAAAAACCCTATGAATGTAACCAATGTGATAAAGCATTTGCACAGAACAGTAGTCTCCAAATACATAAAAGAACTCACACGGGAGAGAAACCTTATGAATGCAACGAATGTAGTAAAGCCTTTGCATGTAACAGTGTTCTCCTAAGACATAAAAGAACTCACACTGGAGAGAAACCTTATGAATGTAACCAATGTGGTAAAGCCTTTGCATATAACAGTGTTCTCCTAAGACATAAAAGAACTCACACTGGAGAGAAACCTTATGAATGCAATGAATGTCGTAAAGCCTTTGCACAGAACAGTCATCTGGTAGTACATAAAAAAATTCACACTGGAGAGAAATCTTATGAATGTACCCAAAGTGATAAAGTCTATGCATTTCAGAGTAGTCTATAAAGTCTATGCATTTCAGAGTAGTCTCTGAAGACAAAAAGAACACATCCTGGAGAAAAACCTTATGAATGTAAGCCATGTGGAATCAGCTTTTTACAACAGTCTCATAATAAAGTCTTTTCATGTAAGAGTCATCTTGAACAAGAACACTTATTGGAGTGAAACCCTATAAATGTAAACAACGTGTGAAAAACTTTTCATGCCATAATAATCTCCATCTACATAGAAGAATGCACACTGGAGAGAAACATTATAAATGTAACCAATGTGATAGAGCATTTTGACATAATAGTAATCTCCTATGACATAAAAAAGACATACTGGAGATAAACCATATGAATGTAAGCAATGTGGAAAGGCTTTGCATGTAACAGTCATCTCCTTATACATAAAAGAGCTCACACTCGAGAGAAACCTTATTAATGTAACCTATGTGGTAACATACTTTCTCCAGCAGGGATACATTTCATAAACATTCCCAAATGATACCACCAACTGAGAAGGATTCATTTCTCTGACTTCAAATGTACGTGTTTGATTTCTGTTACATGAAAGAATTCATGATGAAGAAAACATTTATAGATAAGCCTGTAGTTGCCTCAACACCTGAGTTCAGTAATGAATGCTTATATAAGTAAAACATTCATGAGTAAACATATTTAAGAATTAGTTTTAATTTCCATTATGTGATAACAGTTTGTCTTTGTGTTTTTGATGTGCCTGTCCTTTCTAGTTTCCATGAAGACCAGACCTTATCGTCTGGTCTTTCTGAGACCAGATCTTCTCATACCAGGAATTCTAGAAAGTTGTCAAAAACCTTACCTAGGTCCTGGGAATGAACTTGTCTTAACTGCAAAGCCATGTCTCTAGTACTGTAAATATCTTATATTATCGTGATGTCAGGAAGTAGAAAAGAATTCATAGGAGAGCAACCCTATTTGTACAAAGGAGTTGATTACTTTGTACATAATAAATGTATCCATTTTCAAGAAAAGAACCTTTTTTGTATCTGTTTTTATCATAGCCTTGGAGGAAGTAAATTATTTACCATGTTCCCTTAAATGTAATGGAGCAGAACACCATTTATGATTGTGGTCTGAATTTTGAACATTGGAGTAGGGATTGAATTTGCTGTATGTGTAGCAAATCTATTCACAGAAGTTTATGAGGTTGTTCTGATATTCCTTCTGTGGTGGCTGTTCGTATTCTAATGCATTTCCACTTGGTGAAAGGTATTTTTCTGTGCAATGTATAGAATGGGATCCCCATCATCTATGTGGTCCATTGCTTATTTATATCAGGCAGTCTGTGATCATAGTTTTCAAGGAAGGGTCTCTGAGGACGTGTGGTATTTTTTTTTTTATGTTTTCACAAATTCATTTAAAATGTTTGTTTTTAAGCCTTGCTTGGATATCAATAATTAATAAATGCTCAATAGTATGTGTGTGTGTATATATATGTATATGTTGTTTGAAGTTCCATGTTTCTGCATTTTCCCACATTTACTATATGGCACATCATCTTCCTAGAGATTTATCTAGCTTTCTTAGAGATTATCTAGCCTTCTTAGAGATTTATCTAGAGGTACTAGTTAATGTAACAGCAATGAGATTTATTTCAAAACATGTTGTGTGTTTAGTGGACTATTCATTCTTAGGCTATGACAGATATATGAAGACTGTCTGACACTTTGTGGGGTTTATTTTAGTCATGCTTATATGATCTTCAAGTTTATGTTGTCAGTTTTGCATAACAGTCTTCCCACTGAGCTCACTGACATGCACAAAATTAGTTGAAACATTACATCAGTACAATATTGTATTTTATTCAGATTATGAATATATTGTCATCAGAGAATGGAATAATATAAAATGATTTGAATAATAAATGCTACTTGCAAATGAAAATTATACACTCCTGTCTCATTTTGGAACGTGTTGGTTCTTAGGAGTAAAGACTTACTCATAAGACTTTCTCAAAACTGCAAGTGAATGTCAGAGAATTGTCTCAGTGGGTAAATTTAGTTATTGCTAAGCCTGATGATTTGAGCTCAATCCCTGAGTAGTCCATATCACTGCTACGGATTTTTCTAATGTTTCTATAGTTGGGTTGCTGTATATGCAAATTCACACACTAGCAGATATGTAAATATATTTTCAGGCTAAATAAGGGCCAGTGTCATCACTGGCCAAAAGACTCATTGTGTTCCATGTCAAGAACTTATATATGGGATGTAGATAATAAACAGCAATAAGTTGTACTCTCACTAGCACATATACACAATAACATGTATGTATACACAAACACACTCCAGCATTTTTTAATTTATTTTTATTGATTATAGTTTATTCACTTTGTATCCCTGCTATAGACCCCTCCTCATCCCCTCCCAATCCTACCCTCTCTCCCTCTTCTTCTCCTATCCCCCCCCACTCCACTGATAGGGAAGGTACTTCTCTCCATCCATCTAAACCTAATCTATCAGGTTTCACAGGGACTGTCTTCATTGTCTTCCTCTGTGGAATGGTAAGACTGTTCCCCATGCAGGCAGAGGTGACCAAAGAGCCAGGCCCTGAGTTCATGTCACAGACAGTCCTTGTTCCCATTACTAGGGAACCCTCTTGGACACTGAGCTGCAATGGGTTAAATCTGTCAGGGGTACTACATTATATCCATTCTTTGTGCTTGTTTGGAGTATGAGTCTCCAAAAATCCCTGTACCCAGATTTTTCTGGTTCTATTGCTCTCCTTGTGGAGCTCCTGTCCCTTCCAGGTCTTTCTTTCTCCTCCTTCTTTCATAAGATTACCTGCACTCTGCCCAAAGGTTGGTTATGAGTCTCAATATCTGTTTTGACACCCTGCTGCATAGAGTCTTTCAGAGGCCCTCTCTGGTAGGCTCCTGTCCAGTTCCCTGCTTTTTCCCTCTTCTGGTGTCCATCCTGTTTCTATTTCTGAATGGAGACTGAGCATCTTACCCAGGGTCCTCTTTCTTGATTAGCTTCTTTAGCCCTACAGATTTTAGTATGATTACCCTATATTTATATGTCTAGTATCTGGTTATAAATGATGAAGTTAACAAAGCAATGCAGCCATTTATAGATAACAGAAATTATTTGTAGAATATGAAGACTTATTGCTGTTCATTAAAAGGAAAATGGTTCCTTCGTACATCTTATTTTATTCTTTAATTCCTTGATTCAAGGATAGACCACTTAAAAATCATAGCTTAGCTCAGAAATGCATCCCTGTCATCCTAAATCTATTATTCAGTGCAGGCTAATCTTTCAGACTGAGGCCAGATTGTTCCACAGAGTGTGTTTTCAGTTTGTTTGTTTGTTTGGTTGTTTTTGAGACACAATTTTCTTGTGTATCTTTAGCTGTTCTGGACTCACTTTGTAGACCCAGCCATCCTCAAAATCACATAAATCTGTTTGCCTCATCTTCCTTGAGTGCTGGGATTACAGCTGTGTGCCACCATGCACATCTCCACGGACACTTCTAAAACAGGCATGGCTACAAAATGATTTCAAAATGCAAACTATCTTTCAAGGTATAGATTTTTTTCCTGAGGGATAGTGTACACAGGGACGTTAGAAGTTTTCTGAAATTGTGCTTTGTCCTTTCTGTAAGTGAAAACTGTAGTATTGTAACATCCCCCTCATAGATAAGACATTATTACCAGATGGCATTGCTCCCTGAGCAATCTACTTTCATGGCCTCCTTTACTTCATTTTGAGATAAGAATTTATGGTCAAAACATTCCAGAGGCATTTCTGTCCATAATTTTAAATTTTTTACATTTATTTCTGCATGACTTTGAGCCAAGAGTGCTTTTTATCTCTTATTTTTACATTATTGAGAATAGGACTTAATTTAGAATGGCTCTGAGTAGGTGAATCCACATTTGAACTTATCTATATGCCCTAAGTAAATTCCGGTGATTGCTTTGTTAACGAAAACCATTGCTTTGGAAAGGACTCTTATGCTCTTCTTGCCTGTGCCAGGAAAATCTCTTTCTCAGGTCCTGTGTCTTAGCTGGTGTAACAAAACACCAACAACACAGGCTCTAAACAACAATCAATAAATGGGACCTCATGAAACTGAAAAGTTTCTGTAAAGCAAAGAACCCTGTCTACAGATTGGGAAAGAATGTTCACTAACCCTATATCTGACAAGAGGGCTAATATCCAGAATATATAGAAAACTCAAGAAGTTAAACAGCAACAACTCAAGTAATCCAATTAAAAAAATGGGATACAGAGCTAAACAGAATTCTCAATACAGGAATGACAGAGAAACACTTAAAGAAATGCTCAACACCCTTAGTCATCAGGGAAATGCAAATCAAAACAACTGCGAGATTTCACCTTACAGCAATCAGAATAGCTAAGATCTAAAGCCCAAGGGACAAAACATGCTGAAGAGGATGTTGTGAAAGAGGAACCCTTCTCCACTCCTGGTGGGAATATAAACTTGTACAATCACTTTGGAAATCAATCTGGCACTTTCTCAGACAATTAGGAATACTGCTTCCTCAATATTCCACTCCTAAGCATATATCCAAAAGATGTTCAAGTATACAACAAGGACATTTGTCCAAATAGCTGTTTGTAACCGCTCTATTTGTAATAGAAGTTGGAAACAACCCAGGTGCCCCTCAACTGAGGAATGGATACAGAAATTGTGGTATATCTACATAATGGAATATTGCTCAGCAATAAAAAAAAGGAAATCATGAAAATTGCAGGCAAATGGTGGGAACTGGAAAAGATCATCCTGAGTGAGGTATCCCAGAAGCAGAAAGACACACAGGGTATATACTACTCATAAGTGGATAATAGACATAAAATATAGGATAAACATACTAAAATCTAGACAACTAAAGAAATTTATGAATGAGGATCACTCTGGCAAAGATGCTGAATCCTCATTCAGAAAGGCAAAGATGGTGGACATCAGAAGAGGGAGAAAACAGGGAACAGGACAGGAGCCTACCAAAGAGGGAATCTGAAAGGCTCTACCCTGCAGAGTATCAGAGAAGATGCTGAGACTTGTAGTCAAATTTTGGGCAGAGTGCAAAGAACTTCATGAAAGAAGTAGGAAATAATATGACCTGGAGAGGACAGGTGCTCCACAAGGAGAGCAACAGAACCAAAAAAATCTGGACACAGGGGTATTTTCTGAGACTGATTCTCCAACCAAGGACCATTGATGGAGATAAACTAGAACCATGCACAGATGTTGCCCACAGCAGTTCAGCGTCCAAGTGGGTTCCATTGTAATGGGAACAGGGACTGTCTCTGACATGAACTGATTAGCCTACTCTTTGATCACCTCCCCCTGAGGGGGTAGCAACATTACCAGGCCAAAGAGGAAGACAGTGAAGCTATCTGGGATGAGCCCTGATAGACAATGATCATAGGGAGGGAGAGGAGGACCTCCCCTATCAGTGGACTTGGGGAGGCACATGTGTGAAGGACAAGAGAGGATGGGATTGGGAGAGGAAGAGAGAGGGGGCACAGAGGGATTCAAAGTGAATAAAGTGTAATTAACAAAATTAATATAAAAAATGGAAAGAAAAAAAAAGACACAGAAGCCGAATATATAAGCTCTCATTGGTCAAATGACAAAACAATTTGAACATCAAAATGTTCTGCATATCTATGTCCTCCCAAAATTCCTATGTTGAAGTCCTGAGACCCAAAGTATCAGAACTGCAGGAGATCTTTGGGAGAGGTACTCAGGTCTGGGAGGTGAAGCCCTTATAAATAGGTTCATAACCTTATTGAAGAGACCTTATAAAATCATGTGGCCCTTTAGAACACTGAGTTTAAAGTGCGAACAAGACTGTAGACAAGCATGCCCCCAACTAGACCTTATAATTTAACTTTAGACTTTCCAGAGTTCACAACTGTGAAAAGTAAAGCCTTTATTTATAAATCATTTGTCACTTAGCCCCAGCAGACTAAAACAAACAGTAACAGTCCAGTCCACTACAGACGGCACATAAATCATGAAACCATATTGATGTAAGTGTATGGCAAATTTATTAACATTTTGATGAGGACCAAGACACAGAGTGCCAAGGTACTCATGGGGGTGCAGCATATTAACTGTAGTAGAAAAGCCTGGAAAACACTGGTTGCAAGTAATCAAAGTGAAAGTATCTACCACCTGACAGGATACAGTGTGTGCCGCTGTTGTGATACCCTTGCCCCAGTTTACGTATTGATCCATGAGAACACAGAGAGCTCAGAGAGAGTCTATTAAAATAACTAACATGGGATATTAGCCATATCATACAGGATAACCATGGTACAACACACAGACCTAAATAAACTAAGTAACATGGAGGGTAGAAGACAGGATACTTGAATCCCACTAAGAAGGGGACAGACATGGGAAGTGGAGGAAGAGAGGAGTTGGGTGGGAGAGGGGGTGAAGAGAGGAACAGAACAGGAGATCAGGTATGGGAAAGTGCACATGGGGGTGAGAGGGCTAGGAAAGAAGGGAAATTGGTGTTGCCACATGTCTGAGATAAGATGAAGACCTGGAATTCTGGAGGTACCTGGGAAAATATGGGGGTATGAGCCTGGCTGAGATGCCTAGCAGCAGGGATATTGAGACTGAAGTAGACACATCTTGTAGCCAGTGGAGGGAGGGGGATACCAACCAACTCACAAAACCCTCAACCCAAATTTGTCACCTACAAGACATGCAGGAATAAAAGATGGAACAGAGATTGAGGAAATGGCCAACCAATGACTGGCACAACTTGAGACCCAACCCATGGGAAAGACTCAACTTCTGACACTATTAATAATACTCTGCTATGCTTGTAGAGAGGGGACTAGCGTAACTATCATCTGAGAGGCTTCATCCAAAAGATAATGGAAAGAGTTGCAGAGACCCACAGCCAAAGAAACAGGCAGAATTTGGAGAGTCTTGTGGAAGAGTTAGAGGAAAGATTTAGGGAGCTGGGAGGGGGTAGTACACCACAAGACTTACATAGTCAGCTTACCTGGGACCATGGGGCCTCATAGAGACTGAACCACCAATAAAAGAACATGCCTGGACTAGTCCTAGGACCCCTTCTCATATGAAATTGATGGGCTGTTTGTCCTCAAGTGGGTCCCCTAACAACTAGATCAGAGGCTCTCTCTGTCTTGGGCTCCTACCTCTGTTCCTACCTCTGGATCCCATTTTCCTAGCAGGGCTGCCTTGTCTTGCCTCAGTGAAAGAGGAGGTACTTAATACTGATGTAACTTGATGTGCCAAGGTGGGTTGGTTGGGGGCTATCTGGGGAAAATGGGTGAGTGGGATTAGGGTGGGACTGGGAGGAGAGGAGGGAGTGGGGTTGTGAGTGGGATGTAAAATGAACAAATAAATAAATTAATGAAGACAAAATCCAACTGACCCACAGTCATCAAAAGTGACAGGATCATGAAAAAGATGATGGAACTATTCCATATTGAAAGAGACTAAAGAGATAAGGAAACAATACAACACTTAAATGTACCAACTTCCTGGACAATTATGTGAGTGATAAAATTGTCAACACAACACAAATTAAATGCAATACTGTGTCAGCGTGAATTATAAACTTTGATAACTGCACTGTCATTATGTAAGACAAAGTTCTTGTTTGTATAAAATCAACACTAAACCATTCTGAGTGACAGGGCATAAGAGCAGCAGCTTCCTCTCAAAATGTCCAAAGTAAAAGTGCAATTAACTGTACATACTTGGAACTATCTTCAAGTTTGTTATTGTTTCAAAATCGTTATGGGGAAGCTGCACGTGGTCTTTAACTCCAGCACTTGGGAGGAAGAGAAAGGCAGATCTCTGTAAGTTCAAGGCCAGCCTGGTCTACATAGGGAAGCCCAGGACAACCAGATATCTGTAGAGAGAATTTGTGTCAAAAAACCAGCTAAATAAAATTGTAAGGAGAACAATGTAACTGAAAACTGAACAAGATTAAAAACAGTGCTGATTCTCCACACTGGCAGTCTGGGTAAGACTATGTCTGTAAGAGACTGAAAAATGAAATGACATGACATTTTGGAGCAGCAAGAAGATTCTCTAAATACAGCCCACAGTGTTCTTTTTTTATTGTGTATGTGTGTGTGGGGGGAGAGTTCATGATGCAGGTAAAGGATGAATACTAGTGAACACATGGGAAGGTTAGAAGACAACTGTGCAATCATTTTTGCCTTCCACCTTTTCAGGAATTCAGGGATCAAACTCAGGTTTCCAGGCTTGCCCAGCAAGAGCCTTTATCTGCGAAGCCATCCTACCGACCTGCAAGCGATCCTCTTAAATGACCTCAATTAGACAATAGTGAGAAAAAAAATGTGAAGGGTTCCTTCTCTTAAACATTTTCTTAGGGATGAATAAATAATAAAAAAGAGATGAGTAGAGCATTAGTACACTAGTGCTACCAATGACTAACTATCATCCAAACACAACCTAAGCACCTCCTGAGACAAGGGGCTGCTGGGCTGGTAGCTAAAATTCCCTGCAAGTGTTAAACTGGAATAATCCTGAAATAAAAGAGCTTTCCAAGCACAACAATAACCTTGTTATTACATCCTGTTTATCTATCCATAAAAACACAAAGAAATAAAAATAAGAAAATAAGCCTGCGTGAACCCTGTATACTCCTGTTTGTGCAAGTCCATCAAAGTATAAACAGCAATGTATCTGCCAAACTGTTCCTTATGAAGAATTCTCGGACAAATAAAGGGAACAATCAAAACTCGTGAAAGGTGAGTGAGAGAGACCACTGGCTCTCTTTACCCAAGAGGCTGGCTGTCTTTACTTAAGAAGAATCATTTCATTCTGGAATGCCGGCATATACGTCCTGAAAAAAAAAAATGTTCCTAGTAATGTGCACGAATCCTGTAGCCATTCCAAGTACCCTGCTTTCTTTCGACCCGCATGTCCAAGCTCCCCCACCCCAAGAAGCCCCAGGGCAGGGAGGTGGTAGCCCCCGACTCTCTGTACTTCCTTTACGGGAGGATTGGCCCTAGCATCACTCTTCCTCAGGATGCAAGGCACAAGTGTATCCCTAGGAACTACACACAGTGTGTTCCAGCCCTCCCAACCCCTGCAGCCAGAAGGCGCATTCCTGGGTACCAGAAGCCTCCACAGAAGCTCTTGTTTGAACGCCGGCAGGCTCTCACGACCCGCCCAGCCCGCCAACCCACGGTTGTACCGCCCTGGCCTCGCCCAGCGACCCCCATCCAGCGGGTCCCTCACACATGCCCACAGCCAGCCAGGCTCAGCTGCTCCAGGATGGCCAACTCCTGTGGACCTGCAACTCCTCCACCACCGGACCCAACCCTCTCTCCTCTCCGCCTCCCAGCTGCCATGACAGGCCCAGCCCACTGGATGGCTGCTGGGTGCGGAGGCGGAGCGCAAAGGCAGAGGTGGGGGAGGAGCCCGAGAACGGAGGCATAGCCCGGGGCGGAGACGGGGGAGGAGCCCGGGGCGGAGGCGGAGCTTGGGTGGGCGGAAACAAAGCCAGGGATGGAGGCGGAGCCTGCGTGGGCGGAGGCGGAGCCTGGGGGCGGAGACGCATCCCAGGCGGCGCCTGCCCCACAGCCTTACCTGGCTTCTCCTGGACTCAGCCTACCACTCAGTACTCCAGTAGGTGTGCCATGACCCCCGCCACTGCACCAAGGAAGAGGGTTCCTGTCGCCAACCCTCGCCGCCGTCGCCCACCAGGCCCAGGAGGAGCTCACCGTTTTCCCTTCAGCGTCTGTAGCCATAGCAATGGCGCTTACATCACGCTTGACAATGGAGGCATGCACTGCGCCTGCGCTGCTCCTCGTGCTAGCCCCTCCCCGCCCCATCCGAATAGGTTCTGCCTTCTGGGTCGGGTTGCTGTGAGGCCAGAATTTTACTATTAATTTTACAGGACAAAAGGATCTTTGAGATAAGTGTACATCAAAGCATTTCTCTCCTGTTTTCAAACCCCTTGTCTTAGTTACTTTTCTATCACTGTGCTAAGATAATCATGACCAAGGCTGCTTATAGAAGAAACATTTGGTTGGGTACCTAGAGTTTCAGAGGTTCAGTCCATGACTATCACGGAAGGGACCATGTTGGCAGACAGGAATGGCAGGCAGAGCACCAGAGAGAGCAGTGGGTGAGAGCTTACATCCTGATCTACCAGTATGAGGCAAAGAGCTAACTGAGAATTGTGTGGGATTTTAAAAACTCAAGGCCCACCCACAGTGACACACCTCTTCAACAAGATCACACCTCCTAATTTTTCCACCAATGGGGGACCATATTTTCAAACATATGAGACTGTAGGGGTCATTTTCATTCAAACAACTACACTTCTCAATAGCGTCCTATGTAGCCAGGAATTAAGATAAAAAATTTCAATGTCCAAAAGCATCCCAGGCACTCAGATTCTTGTGGGGTTTTGTTGTTGCTGCTTATTTTTGTTTTTGAGACAGAGTTTCTTATAGTCCAGGTTGACCTTCATTCCTGACTTTCTTAATGCTCCATTTACAATCATGTGTCACCACACTTGATTTATGATCTTGTTTGTTTGTTTTGTTCTGCTTTTCAAGACAGGGCTTCCCTGTGTAGCTTTGGCTCTGTAGACCAGGATGGCCTCGAACTTACAGAGATCCGGTGTGTCCATCACACCCTCTGACCTCTTCTTCTTCTTCTTTTTTTTTTTTTTTTTTTGAGGGAGGTATTTTTATCTTTTGCGTAGATGAATGATAAGAGTATTTTACTTGAATGTATATAAATGTGCCACATGAGTGCCTTATATTTCAGGAGGTCATATGGCATCAAATTCCCTGAAACAGGAGCTACAGAAAATTGTCAACTACCATGGATATGCTAGGAAGTCTGGAGAAGAGAGAGAGAGAGAGAGAAAGAGAGAGAGAGAGAATATTTTTTAAGATTTCTTATTTATTATGAATACAATATTGTGTTTGCATGTATACCTACACACCAGAAGAGGACACCAGATTTCATTATAGATGGTTATGGGCCACATGTGGTTGTTGGCAATTGAACTCATGACCTCTGGAAGAACAGCCAGTGTTCTTAACCTCTGAGCAATCTCTCCAGCCCCACAGAAAGTGTTTTTCATCACTAAGCCATCTTTTCAGCCCATATGGCTTCCTCTTTAATTCTTCTTCTTCTTCTTCTTCTTCTTATTATTATTATTATTATTATTATTATTATTATTATTTTCTTCTTGCCTTGTATATGCCAAACAAATTCACCTTCTTTCATTTCCCCTACTGAATTAAAATGTTCTCACCTTTAGGCATTTGAATATGTATATTTTTATCCCTTCTGGGGTGTTAAGTACCTCTTGCTTTTCTTTAGGTTTCATAGTGTAATTTATAGTGATGTACGCATTTCTATGCATGCTCTATAGGTTTGTTTTTGGTGGATTACCCCACAAGACTATAAGTTTATAGAGAAAGAATGGTGTTTGCATGAATCATTTTCTGTATTCAGGACTTAGCACAGTACTGGGTACCTAAATCACAAACAGTATCTATCTGTGGAAGGACAAATAATGTTTTAAACAGTAAATTCTATTAACAAAGTTTTCATAATATGATAGTAGTACAGACTCCCACCTAGAGGATGGGAGCACATAGCATTTCATTTGTTAATGCCAGCCAATGTGCCATCTGTAAAAAATATTTCCTGAAGTCTTTTTATCTTGTTCTATTACTGCTGTTACTAGGACTGCTTCCTTTATGCCTGTTGCCTTCTCTGTGTTCTCTTTAATTTATCCCATAACAAGTTACTTCCTTTAAGCTTTAGTGAGGTTTAGCATCTGGCTTTATTATATCCAAAGACTATCTGTATCTACCTATTTTGTACAGAAGCTAGGAATACAACTCAGAGGTAAAACATTTGCTTCACATATAGGAGGTAAGGAAGGAAGAGGAAGGGGAGGAGAAAAAGAGGAACAGGAGAAGCAAAGCATTGCTTTTCTTTATACAGATGCTCTGCCTTAAATACAGGGGTTAACAATCTTCCGGTCTCTGAGTTCCAAAAAAGATAGAAATTTCAGATACAGCAACAGTACTACTTATTTGGTGTTGGTTTTTATCCTAGTCCTTCTCCTGACATTTGCTGTATACATGCTTTATACATAGTTGTTTTTATGTACATGTTCATTTTCTAAGAAGAATCTATATTTTCATTAGGTTTTTTGAGAGGTCAGGTCCTCAGAAAATGACCTAGGTTTTGCATCCTGCCATACTTATCCCTAGGAGACTGTATCTGCAAAGCTGATTGTGTCCTCTCTGTACATCATTTGATGTTATGACTTCAGGATGCATCTTGGACCTTGTTTTCAAGAGCATGCTGTAAACAAGCCCTAAGCTTAACAGGCATTTTGTTCCTCATGAAAAAAAGATTTCATCATAAAATGACCTGTCTGAAAAGATCATCTGAGATCATTGTACTCACTCAGTTACTTTCATTTTAGTCACTAACATTATTAGTACTGTTTATTGTTTTTCATTACTTTTCTAGAGACACAGGTATGATGACCCTGGTGTAATGGACTGTGGACACAGTATTAACTAAGAAAATAAAACCACACATTCAAAACAAGCAAAACCTCCAAATATTGATAAGAATTAGGTTTAGATTTAGGGCCCCAAATTATTTCAGTTGAAATGTGAGGAAGAAATTGAACCACCATTATTCAGCAAGCTTTTAGAGTATATATATATTTACATACATATTTACATATATTTGCACATATATGCAAATATGTATGTAAATACATATACAAATATATGTAAATATGTGTAAATAAATATATATGTAAATAAAAGTTATATGTATGTAAATATATGTGTAAATATGATGAAAGGATGTACACATAAACACAACTTAAGAATTCTTGGGCACACACACGAAAGTTGGAACTTCATTAAGTAAGATATTTTTCCTTTCTGTTTTCCTGCCAGGGAGATTCTGAACATGTTCCTTCCCTTCCTTCCCTTCCCCTCCCCTTCATTTATTTCCTTGCTCACTGTGAATTTCTAAACATTGCTCTTGAATGGATACAATTCTGTGAAAGCATTGACAAAAGGACCTCTGCTGCCTCACTTCTAGACATTGAACCCAAAATGCATTCTAGCTATTTTTTTTTTCTTGCACTGGTGATGAAGTAAGGCAACTCATTTTCTGGGGGGGATGGGTAGATACCCAGACATGGTGAATTCCTCATCTACCACCCCGCTTATGTTCTTTTGCACTTTAGGGAGCAGTTTCACAGAGGTTCCCCACCCATGCAAACCACAATCATACATGTACTTTCTGAGATTTTCTAAAAAAATTCTACTTTCCAGTCAGAGACTTCGCCTAAAAAAGAATTGGCTTGGTTCTCAGGTGACAATCTCATAAGTGAAGCCAGGCTAATAAGTCATGTGCCAAGGTGCTCAGGTGAGTAATCATGGCACAGTGCCAGTACACTGGCACAAAACCAGGACGTCAGTAGAACCAAGCCTTCTCCTTTTGTGATCAGTCCACTTCCTAGTTGAAGCCACCTATGGCTCAAAAAGAAGTTTGAGGGATAAGGATGTAGCTCAGTTGATTAGTGGTAGAGCAGAAGGATTAGAAATTCAGGGTCATCTTATAGCTATTTAGTTTCTGGCCAGGCTGGGCTACAGAGGACTGTAACCAAATAATAATAATAGTAATAACCACAATACATTTCGGCTAGGAGCATATTTGACGATCATTGTTCCAAGCTAGAGCTAATCTCAGGTCATCAACTTTCCCCAGAGAGGAAGCAAGGAGGCAACAAGGTCCAGCCCAGCAGGATTTTCTGCACACAGACCCCTCTCCAACTGAGCCTTTCCAGCCAACAATATGGAAATGTGTGTTCCTACTGGCAACCAGAGGTGCCTCAGCTTGTAGCGCTGGGAGCATGGGGCAGGCAAAGTCACCATGGAGCACAGCTGTTTGGTCACTACCCACTGAGACTAACACAAGCAAACAAAACCACAAAAGAACAACACAATAAAAAATATACTGGGTACAATTCACACAAAGAGAATGGAAGAAGAAGGAAATATCAAAACTTGGAACAGGGGCCTGTCTCACTGTGGACCCTCTATCTGTTCCATTAGTGGTGGCCTACCCCGAAATCAGGATCAATCCAATTACACCAGAGTTAAGAATGGTGACCTGCATTCAACCAGACCATAGAATGGAGCAACAACGTATCTGTTGATGTCTGCCAGACCAGAGGCCAAAGCACCAGGCAAATTCTGCCTGACCAGAGACTAAAGCAGCAGCTACTCTCTGTCAGATTAGACTCCAGAGCAGTGGCCAAGCTCTGTCAGACTTGAGACCAGAGTAGTGGCTAAGCTCTGCCAGACCAGAAACCAGAGAACTTTGGCAGAGGTGCTAAGCCTGGGGCTCCACATACTGTATCCATTCCTTGGCACCTCCTCACCACTCTCACCATTGCCTGTGGAGCATGGCTCAAGCTTCCCTGAAATGGGAAAGAATCAATTCTAGAGGGATAGAAGGATTCTGTCCTATGTCCTCAGTCAGTCCCAGAGACAAAATATTGGCAGCGAGGGACAAAACAGTTAAACAAGACACAAACAGCTAGATCCCATTGCTTGTGCAGCAGAAAAATACACAGAGCCAGACAGCAGATTCCACCACTGCAGATTTCCTGCAGTGGAAAGAAATGAAAGTAGGATATCAGCAAATTCCCAATGCAGGAGCTACCTGCATTGTGCTTGTCCAAAGATCCAGAGATCACAGAAAACTGGGTACTCTACCACCCTTTACAGATAGGGGCACATCCATCCTCTCTGAGATCTAGAGATCACAGAAAACTCAGTGCTCAACTCCCTTTACAGATGTGCCCCTTCTTTCCAGGCCCCCTCTGGCCCACAGTTGTCCAGAGCATCAGCTCTAACCTTTCTGACGACACATATTACACATTTTGCCTCGAGTCCCAAAAATACAAACTAGAGAAACACAGAGAAAGACACAGACAGACACAGAGAGAGTACTCACTTACTGGCTGTTGTTCAGCTCCATGTTTCCAGTGTGCTTGGGAGACTTGGGTATCCAATATGAGACCCCATATGTTATGGCCAGATCTTAGGGTCTCCAAAGATCATCAGGAGCCAGACCACATATGCAAGAGCAAAGAGTTTTATTTGAGCTTAAGCTCGGTCTCTCCAACATCACCAACACAGTGGATCAGAGAGGATTGCCCTGAGCAGCTGCATGGCAGGGTTTTGATTGGGGTTTTAGGAAGGACCAGGAAGTTCCGGTTTAACAGTTACAGAATTGGGTAACATTCAGCATGGGCAAGCTTTTGACAAAGTGAATGGCTAGCTAAAATAACCAACATTGAGCGAGCCTCAGGAATGTTAGGTATTTTCTGTGTCATTGAATGTTCTACTACAAGGTTGGTAGGCTGCTCAGCACAAATGCCCCACTTTGAGATGAGATAGCTTCATCCTTGTGGTTATCCTCAGGCTGTTCCTTGGGTAGGGAATCTTACGACATGGCTCAATTCCTGGTGACCTTATGGTAGAGTCAGTAGTCTGGTGACCTTTAGGTGACCTTTTTAGGCCTAGTTCCTGGTGACCTTTGGGGGTGTCAGGTAGGTTCTCTTAGTTCTAAAAGATCCATTTGCATTTTGTCAGGGGTTGTAAAAGGTATGTCCTGTGTCAGAGAGCATTCCAATATTAAACTGTGATATCGAACAGTAGAACTGATGATGTAAAGCATTTACTACTGCTGAGAAACTAGTGCTCCCAGTTAGAATTTAGCTGAGGGAAGACTGTCTGTAAAACACTCCAAAGTAGTATTCTAACCAGGCCTGTTAGAGATTAGGATCCCAGGATACACATGTTTGCCTACCAGGATTATCCAGAAATGTGGTAGGGTGAGGTTTTGTTGTTGTTGTTGTTGTTGTTGTGTTTAATTTGTAACATCCCAACGTGTATTCATTAATTTATGAATGGAGTGAAAACAGACCACATTGGTGGGTGTACAGTTAAGGTCAGGTAACTTGATCCAGTGAATGTTGAATTTTGAATTAAGGGGCTGTACTATGTCCATATGTACAATCCTCATTGACACAGTTTTCTCCGTTCAAATTTGAGACACAGGCTATTGGCTAAATCTATGTCTGTCAGGTTACAGGTCTAAGCAGATGACATTGTACACAGGGGCAACATCAAACAGTATCTTATTAATGGATTTCCCTCTACCACAGAATGGCCTGTGTTTTTCAAAGTCAGTATGACTATGTGTTTTCTTTTTCAACTCTGAGGTTAAGAGCACTGGCTGCTCCTCCAGACGTCATGAGCTCAATTCTCACCAACCACATGGTGGCTCACAACCTTCTCTAATGAGATCTGGTGCCCTCTTCTGGCATGTAGGTGTAGATGCACACAAAACATTGTATACATAATAAATAAATAAATTTTTTAAAAAGTCAGTTGTTATCATTAAATTTTATTTTGTTCATGCTCTAGTCTCTTATTGGTTAATATTCTCTGATAATCCCCAGTCATTAAGAATTTCATTCCTTTTTTCTCTAGTGGTTTGATATTTGGTTTTGTTCAAAGCAATGTCTCTTGTAGATCAACCTTTCACATGTTATGTAACTGAGAATTTCTTTGAGCAATGAATACTGCCCCTACTGCCCAGTGCCCAGAACATAGTCCTGCAGCTCTTTTTAGGGGTACCCTGACTGGTGAGTGTGAAGTAAAAGAGACCAGTGAATGAATGTCCACTGAGCACTCTGATATTTTTTGGAGGTGGGCAATTACAAATAAAGAGGGACCTGTGCAAGAATTGAGTTCACTGACCTACTTTGAAGCTGGTGTAGTCACAACACAGAAAGGGAGGGGAGGAAGGAAGATAGTAATGAGTCAGGTAATCAATGTTAAACAGTCAATAAAAGTGAAAACTGTACATTTGGGGGGAGTCATACACAAAGGGAATCAAGAATATGGATTAGTTGCTGAACTTGTTTCTGGGAAGCAAATTTCTATAGTTGCACGAGTTCAAACAACACAGAAGTTCTGAATAAACTGCTGTGGTAGTGACTAACAGGCATGTTTCCGCCCCCCCCCCCATTGAAAATGAACAACCTGAGAGAAAAGGTGTGAGTAATATTTTGTGTGCTCTAATACATACTTGAATTCCCTGAAGAATATTGGGCCATAAAGCCATTTTCAACTTTTAAAAATAATTTTTGAGATTATAATGAAATCATTTCAACCTCCTCATTCCTCTCTACTTATACCTCTCAAATGCTGGGATGGATGGTTAAGGTGGCTACTTAACAATCAAAGTAGATTTGGCTGTCAGGTTCTCCCAGTATCCCTCAGTCCTTACCTGTTACAAGGTATGGGTGTCAAACACAGATCTCTAGCCCAGGAGTTGAGCTACCCTCATCCATGCTTATGTATTCTAACTGTTTTGGTTACCTGGTCTTATTCATTTATCATTTATCCTCCTGGCCCTTTGTTCTGGCTCTCCACTTCCCTCTCTCCTCTTGTCTCACATAGCTCAGGGTTATGTCAACTCTAGATTATCCCAGATTTTCCTGTGTCTGACTATGTTCTCTAGTCTATCTATAATAAACTTTCTACTCCAACATTTCTAGGTAAAGCCATATTTTTTTTGTTTTATTTCTCATTTTCATTGAGCTCCCATTAACTACTCCTTGCTTTCAAATTCATGGCCATTTGTTTTTTTAATGGTTGTTACTGTTTGGCTTTGACAGAAGTTTGGCTGAAGGATTTCCCAACTATGAGATAGAGACGACTGCACTAGACACTGATAGTGTAATGGAATGTGCAACATAAATGACCTGTATTTTGGAAGATGAGCAGGTGTCCTGGGAAAGTGGAAGATTGTATTTTAAAACATTTCCAATATGAGGATGTTGCAGGATATTTGATCCCAATGTGATCCCTTAGATTGTGAACTGTAAAAACCTGTGCTTTGTTTGGTGTGGGTGAGCCCTAACACAAACCTTAATTCCAAGAACTTACAATTTATTGTAAACAGGTGATTATGGCATGGTTCCATCAGCCCTAGAACATACCTTTAATTCAAAAGCTCTCTGTGCACAGGATGAAATAATGTTAACCCTAGATCAAGAGTCAAAGCAAGAAACCAGCTGACAGGGATTAAAGAGTAAGTGGAACTTTCAGCTGAAATGTATTTAAGACAGAGTGTAAAAGTGGAAGGAGTTTTAGCTTGGTAGATTTTGGGCTTTTTGAGCTTTGAGCTAGAAAACCTTTGGCCTTCGGTTCCTTTGGCCTATCTCCCCTGAGCTGTCATCTGAAGTCGTGAGCTTTTGGGACCTTTTCCTCTTGGAGGTGAGGTGAGTAGCAGGGTCAGATGGGTGATTTTTCTGCCTCTCTGCGATAGCAGGTTTTTAAATCGAATAATTGGGATTTTCATTCTTTTATAACAACACTATGGTTCTGTGTGCCTCTAGGGCAAAGCTAGAATACCTCTGCTATCTGCATTATTTGATCTTTGATCCACTTTTAGAAGAGCTACTACTGTCCTGAGACTCAGGTGTATTGTCCAAGCTAATGAGGAAGTCGGCGTGGGCTTAGCAGTCAGGAAAAGCAGTGAGAGGTAGCTTATGAGTTTGTTCTGGGATTGTCCTCTGATGTAGCTGTAGGGAAATGTGAATGAGACCAGAGCCCATGCCATCATGAGTGAGGGGCCATCGTTCCCAGGCCAGGCAGAGCAGGTCTGTTGAGCCATCACAGCCTGATCTGCTTTGACCGATATGAGCTGTGGTTCAGAGTCTGGTTCTGTTGTTTTCTATGTGGTGACTTCAGCAGAGATCCTTGTCCTCTGACCTTTCTTGAGTGTTGACTATCCAAGGAGGAGGGGACACTGTGAGTTGGGCAGTAGAAAGTTGTGGTGCTTATAGTATCACTATCTAGTGTTCACGCCCAGGCATTGCTTTTGCTATGCTTTAGATAGATAGATTGGAAAACTGAAGGTCTCATTTTTAGAAATGCTGCATGTTATAATCCACACATGGTTTTGTGTAACAAATTTTATAAATAGTTTTGAAACTGGTAAAAAAAGTGATGGTCATCATTAAGCAACACTTGCTTATTTTTTTTTAAATTTATTTTTCACCTTTCAACTACCCCCGGCACAATGATGTGATTCAGGAAAATTCAATTCTTGGGTTCAAAAGGATTTTCTGAGATGCAAACTTTTGTCAGTGTCAGGTGTGCGTGGTTTCAGTTAAGTGAATAGGGCAGATTGCACATCTTGTGACATAATCCATGCAGCAAGAAACAGATACTAAATTATTCTCCAACATTTTTTTTTTGTGTGAGAGTGTTGGCAAGCCTGGGCTGTGCCTGAACTCACAAGCGGACATGAGGGACTGCAAGCCATAGCCCAGGTTTATGATCACCTCCATTTTCCAAGAGACTTCAAGAACAAAAGGACTCTCTGTAAAAGAGGTTAGTAGTAGCCGGAGGGTCAGAAATATAACAGTTTAGGTGTCACTTTGTGTTTGTTTTGTAGCAGTTGTGAAATCTGTGTTTATTTAATTTGTATTAATTACAAACTCAAAGGTATCTCTGGTCCAGTGCACATTTTTCATGCTAGAATTTCCTTAGGTCTTTTCACGTAAACTTGGGTATATTTTAGGCTTCTGTTTTTTGGCTTTTTCTCTCACCCCCTCATTCTTTCACAAACACTGTGCACATTCTTGATTATTGAAGTTTGTGGTAAGTACAGAAGTCACATCACACCAGAAGATTATGAGATTTGTGACAATAGAATCATCCCTTATTTTTCTGTTTTCCTCTGTTTCTTACCAGGTGGCTTTTCTGATATGAGATAGAGATTTTGGATTGTTCTTTAGAAATCACATAAAGACAATTTGCACTCATGTCGGTAGAAGGCAGAAGAGACAACATGAAGGTGATGAAGGTGGGTGATACCAGTTGGCTAGTTTACTCCTTCTCTTTTGACATTTTATTTATTTTTATTTTTTGGTGATCTGTCATTTTCTTCAGCAGTTTCATGTGTCCAGTGGTCTCCATATTCTTTAGTTGAATGATTTTATTCTCCTGAAAGTATTAAATCAAAACCCTGCCCCAACCCCAATTCAGGGGTGAGGTTTGTACCTTTTTAGGCATGTTATATCTTTTATAGGGCAAAATGTTTTTTTTTAAATAGAAAAGTATAATATCTCAATTAAAGTTAAAAAATCTTTCAAAGTTTACAAATATACCTTAAAGTGTATTTATTTCTAGATAATAAAAGGCACTCACTTTGATTTTCAGCCTGCCTTTTACAAGCAGCTTTTAAATAAAATCACTGTAAATCCTATGTGCCTCCCTCTGCCTCCCAGGTGGTATGTAAAGGGCATGTGCCTCCAAAATGCTGGGATTAAGGCTATGAACCACCAACACCCTGTCATTGTAACTTCTGAATTTAGAAAACAACTAATTAATAGATAACTGCTTGTCTCTGCTGGGATTAAAGGCACTGTCTATCCCCACACTGCTCAAAAATTTTATATTCAGTCCAAAGTATTCCAACGCAAACAAGTTTATGCCTTTGAATTTACTTAAAACATTTTAAACCCCTTAACTGTTTTTAATATGAAACAACAAAAGTATATTTTTTATTTAAGAAGAAAACACTAGTCTTCACAAGTTTGGTTGGACTCAATGACCAAGCTGTCTGATGAAAAGTTACCTCTGCTTATTCAGGTGATCTCTACTATTCAAATATAATCATTATCAATTTTGATAGGATCCACCATTCTTTTCCTGTAGAAACATTCAGTTTTACCAGTGAAGACACAGTTCAACAGTTTCTCACTATCTACTCCTTTTAGTTGTGTTTACTTCTTTTTGTTCTACAGTATTTACGTGTGCTGTTAAGTTGCTGGGTAGAGATCCTTTTGATTTTTTTTTCTGAATGTACTTAGTGCTATGAACTGTCTTCTGGTCGACACTTCTGTTGTGTACTACGAGTTTTGATATGTTATGTATTCATTTCATGAACTTATTCCAATTTTCTTATATCTTTTGAGACTTCCACTGTTCAAGTATTTCATCAATTTTGGAGCATAATATATGAGTTGCTAAGAAGAGGGAATAATCTTTTGTGCTTGGGTGGATGTTCTGTAAACATCATTTGGGTATATTTAGTTTTTTGATGTTAGTTATCTGGAGCATTTCTCTGTTCCGTTTGGTCAGGAGGACCTGTCCATTGGTGAGAGTGATATACTGAAGTCTTCCCCTATCGGCTAATGAGGGCTAGGATGTGATGCAAGCTGCAGAATGGTTTCTTTTATAACTTGGGTGCTCTTAGGTTCGGGCCAAAGATGTTAAGTGTTGAAATGTTATATTGCTGGATTTTTGTTAATATGTCATGTCCTTTGCCATCGTTTGATTAGTTGCTTTTGAAGTCTGTTTTGTTAGATATTAAAATTGCTATATGAGCTTGATACTCTAGTCCATTTATTTAGAATATCTTTTTCCAAACCTTTACCTTGAGATAATGTCTACCTTGAAGTGAAGCTGTGTTTGATGTGTTTAGAAGAAGGGTGGATTCTGTTTTATCACCCATTTTGTGAGCCTGTGTCTTTTCATTGGTGAATTTGGGTCAGTGGTATTAAGAGGTATCAATGAACAGTGATTGTTAATCTTGGTATTTTGGTGGTGAAGGTGTTGGTGGTTTTTTGCACCTTGTGTGGGGCTGTATTTATAGATACATATTGTTTAAATTTGATCTTAACATGCAACATCTTATTTTTTCCACTTGCTGATTAAAAGGTTCTGGGCATAGTTAGTAATTTTTCTTGGCTTCTCTAGTTTTTTTAGAGTCACAAGAACACTGTCTATATCCTTCAACCTTTAGCATCTTTACTGAGAATACAGGATTAATTCCAATAGATCTGCCTTTATTTATTTCTTGGTTGGTTATTGTTTGTTTCAGTTTGTCTGATTGGTTAGTGTGGTCTGTTTGATTTTTTTGTTATAACTTTTAATATTCTTTCTTTGTTCTGTATATTTAGCGTTTTTATTATTCTCTGGTAAGAGGACTTTCTTTGCTGTATTTCTGTATGCTTTTTGTGTCTTCATAGACATCTTCTTTAGGTGAAGAAATTTTTCTTGTATGATTTTGTTAAAAATATCTTCTGGACCCTTGATCTCATCCTTCTGCTAATCTGATTATCAACATGTTTTGTCTTTTCATAATGTCTCAGAGTTCCTGGATGTTTTGTGATAGGGAACTTTTGGATTTAACATTTTCTTTGACACATGTATCTAGTTCAGCTTTTTTTCTGTTTTTTTTTTATTGTTTATTTTCAGACAGGATTGCTTTTTATAGGCTTTGCTGTCCTGGAATCACTTTGTAGACCAGGCTAGCCTCAAACTCACAATAGTCTAGCTGTTTCTCCCTCCCTGAGTTCTGGTATTAAAGGAGTGTGTAAACACACCTGTCTTCCATTTCTTCTATTTTGTATTCAGTGAATAAATTTATCTCCTTGGTCTCTGTTTTCTCTGTGAACCTTGACTCTGTATTTCCTTGCTGTAGTCTTTATTTTTTTTTATTTCCAGGATTCCCTAAATTTCTGCATTTAAAAAATAATTTTTTTTTGGTTTTTTGAGCCTGGGATTCTCTGTGTAGCATATGCTGTCCTTGCCTTGCTTTGTAGACCAGGCTAACCTCAAAGTCACTCTGCTTCTACCTACCCAAGTGCTGGGATCACAGGTGTGCACCACCATGGCCAGCTTGTTTTTGCTTTTTTTATTGATCATATTTCCATATTTCCTGAATGTGTTTCATTCTGTCATTCTCCATTCAGCAGAGGCCTGGAGCTCAGCTTCTAGATGGAGAACAGTGGTTCCATTTCTCTCAGGGGCAGCTAGAACAGTTTAGGGCAACACCCATGTTCACTAGATGGGGGTGTGGAAAGAATTTTCTATTGACTGTTACAGGTAGATAGCTCTTTTTGAATGAAATCACCAGTGGTAGTGGAAAGTTTGGTATTCCACAGCCTATGGCAATACCAAAGTGTTACCATTCTCGAATAAGCTGCTGTGACTTGCTCTAAGGACTTTCACCTCAGAGGTTCAAGTAAAAGTCCATGCCTGGTTTGCTTGCAACCAAGACATAGGCCTAGTGAGACACAGACCCAGTGAGGCCTAGGCCCAGTGGGCCAGTGAGCAAGACCAGATCAGTATAAATGATGAATCTCAGAGGCCATGATGGAAGGCTGATGGTATCAGGTGGCATACAACCTACCAGCACACATGCACCCCCAGCATGGGCTGGATTTCTTAGGAAGAACATTGAATCTGTTGAATGGTTATTATTAATGAGACATTCAGGACCACAGTGAAAGAAAGAGTCAAGTGGAGCAGAAATAAATGTTGTCTTTGGTTTGTAGAGAAAAGCATCAATAGGTAGTTTCAGATGGCAGTCACATGCTGAAACAGAGACAGGAATTTTTAAGTAGATCATCATCATCAAAGAGAAGGTCCTAGGTCTGGATTTGAAGCCTAAGATGGTGTCCTTAAATTTACACTCCCTCCTGATAATTCTTCTGTTAATCAAAAGAGTAGGTAAATGATTCCTAGTACCAGGAAAGAACTTCATATAAAACCTGCTCCAAAAGTGTTCCAAGTGTGGCACAGTCCATCCCAATTTGTCCATCCCAACTTAAAATCCAACTTGACAGGCTCACCCATGTTATGCACATTCTGGAAACAAGAAAGATGCAAAATTTAAGATTATTCCTTTGTGTTTTCATTTTAACACTGTGACAGCCATCTGTGTTTCGCAGAGTCAGCTGTAAAAGTTCATTGCATGAAGCAGTGAGTGTGAAGCCTGAGTTGCATCTTGACAGTACAAGATGTTGAGGTACATAAGTTATGAGATACCTCCCATAGAGTGCTTCCTGTAGCGAGTGGAAGTAACCAAACTGAGATGTATGAGACATTGTAGGGATAGGGAAATCTAAGCCTTTAAAAATAGCAACAGAATTTGTTTTCCTAGCTAATCTTCTTGCCTTGGTCCAGTCTTTCCACACTATGTATACATTCCTCTTTACTGGAATGGGAAGGGGTTTTCTGTGCATCTAAGTTGGAATGATATGATTTTTTTTCTGGTGTTACAAGATGTGGCAGCCAAGAGATTTTATTGTGTGTCAGAAGAAACATCGAATATTTAAACAGTGTATGAGCTATTGCAAAATTTTAGGATCATTGAAGTTAGACTACATTTTCATCATGGGATGACAACAAGCCTATAGGGAATTTGGTCAGAACTTATTTGCTTGAATCAAAAAAGCTTCCAGAGAAGATGATGTTTCTGTTTTTGACATTGAAGAAAAAGTTTCTGTGTAGCCCTTGTGGTCCTGAAAGTTGGTATGTAGACCAAGCCAGTTTCGAACTTACAGGTTTAGCTCCAGTGGAGTGTTGGGTTTAAAATTAGGCCAACATGCCTGACATCAACATCATCATCATTGGCTGCTGATCCTGTTTTTTTTTTTTTAATTTTGTTTTGTTTTGCTTTGTTTTGTATATGTAAGTGTAGGTTACTGTGTTGATCTTCATCCATATCTTGCATTTAAAATTTGACAGAGAGTATATTTAATTTGTTAGGATGACATGTATTCATGACACTAATACTGCCTGAGCTTTCTGAGTCATTGAATTGCAGGTGTGTGACATTCTTCTTACCTGTTGTGTTTTTTAAACTTTATGTATTTATTTAATTCACATTTAATTTAAAATTGTTTTCTGTAATTTATTCTCTGTCATGAACTCATGTCTTTGATCACCTCCTCCTGAGGGGTGCAGCCTTGTGAGGCCACAGAGGAAGATGATGCACCCATCCTTGATGAGACCTAATAAGCTAGGGTCAGGCAGAAGTGGAGGAGTTCCTCCCCTATTAGGAGACTAGGGAAAGGGCATAGAAGGAGAAAAAGGAGGGTGGATAGGGCTGGGAGGAGATGGGGGGGCTACTATTTGATATTTTTACCTGATCTTGATTCAACTTTAGTAGGTGAACAATTGTATATTTCATTTAGATTTTCAAATTTTGTGGCATATAGACTTTTGACATAAGAGTTAAAGTTTCTTTGGGTTTTCTCAGTGTCTGTTATATCTGTCTTCCTTTCAGACTTTGTTATTTTGGGTAGTGTCTCTCTGACATTTACTTAGCTTGGCTAAGAGTTTGTCTATGTTTTTGATTTTCTCAAAGAACTAGCTCTTGGTTTCATTGATTCTTTGAATTATTCTTTGTTTCTAATTTATTGATTTTAGCCCTGACTTTGGTTATTCCTAGTTGGGTGTGTCTGCTTCTTTTTTCCTAGGGCTTTCAGGTGTGCCATTAAGTTGCTTGTATGGGATGTCTCCAATAACTTATGAAGCTTTTAGTGCTATTAAAAGTCCTGTTAGGACTGCTTTCATTGCATCCCATGAGTTTGGGTATGATGTGCATTCATTTTCATTGAACTGTAGGAAGTTCTTTCTTTATTTCTTCCCTGACCTAGATTTCATTGAGTAAGGAGTAGTTCAGTTCTCACGTGTGTGTAGTCTTTTTATTATTTCTGTTATTGTTGAGGTCCAGCTTTAGTCCATCATGGTCTGATAGGATACAAAATATTATTTCAATCATGTTGTATCTTTTGAGGCCTGGTTTGTGACCTACTGTATGTTCAGTTTTGGAGAAGGGTCCATGAGTTGCTGAAAGAAGATAGATTCTTTTCTGTTTGGGTTAAAAAATTCTCTAGATATCTGTTAGGTTCATTTGATTCATGACATCCATTTGTGTCATTATCTCTCAGTTTAAGTCCTTTTCCATTGCTCTGTCCCTTGATGATAGTGACATGTTGACCTCCCCCACTATTAATGTACAGTGATTGATATGTTCTTTAAGTTTTATTAATGTTTCTTTTACAAATCTGGGTGTCCTTGTATTTGGGGCATTGTTGCTCAGAATACAGATGCCATCTTGGTGGAATTTTCCTTTGATGAGTATGAAGTATCATTCCTCATTTCTATTTATTTATTTATTTATCTATTTATTTATTTATTTTTATTTAGGAGCAATGACTGATATCAGGCAATATTTTCAAAGTTTGAAATTATGTATAACAGCATAGTTTTTTAAAAAAATCTTTCAACATTTTATTGTGTTCTTTTTAAATTTTTATTAATAATGGTTTATTCACTTTGTATCCCCCCTGTACCTCCCTCCTTCCTCCCCTCCCAATCCCACCCTCCATCTTTCGCACCCCTATCCCTTTCCCAGTCCACTGATAAAGGAGGTCCTCCTCCCCTTCACTCTGATCCTAGTCTATCAGGTCTCATTAGGAGTGGCTGCATTGTCTTCTTCTGTGGCCTGGCAAGGCTGATCCCCCCTCAATGGGAGGTGATCAAAGAGCAGGCCAATGAGTTCCTGTCAGAGACAGTCCCTGTCCCCATTACTATGAAGCCCACTTGGATACTGAACTTTCATAGGCTACCGTTTGTGCAGGGGTTTCAGGCCATCTCCATGAGTGGTCCTTGGTTGGTGTATCAGTTTCAAAAAGACCCCTGTGTCCAGAATTTTTGGAACTGTTTCTGTCCTTGTGGAGCTCCTGTCCTCTCCAGGTCTTACTATCTCCCACTTCTTCCATAAGATTCCCTGCACTTTGCCCAAAGTTTGGCTATGAGTCTCAGAATCTGCCTCTATACCCTGCAGAGTAGTGCCTTTCAAAGGCCCTCTGTGGTAGGCTCCTGTCCTGTCCCTGTTCTCTCTCTCATCTGATGTCCATCCTCTTTGCCGTTCTGCATGGGGTTTGAGGATCTTAGCCAGCATATTCCTTCCTGATTAACTTCCTTAAGTGTACAGATTTTAGTATTTTTATCCTATATTTTATATCCAATATCCACTTATGAGTGAGTATACACCCTGTGAGTCTTTCTGCTTCTGGGATACCTCACTTGGGATGATCTTTTCCACTTACCACCATTTACCTGCAAATTTCATGTTTTCCTTGTTTTTCATCACTGAGTAATATTCCATCATATAGATATACCACAATTTCTGTATCCATTCCTTAACTGAGGGCCAACTGTGCTGTTTCTGGCTTCTGCTATTACAAATAAAGCTATTACAAACTTAGTTGAGCAGATGTCCTCGTTGTATACTTGAGCGCCTTTTGGATATATGCTTAGGAGTGGTATAGCTGGATCTTGAGGAGGTGCTATTCCTAATTGTCTGAGAAAGTGTGCCAGGTTGACTTGTAAAGTGGTTGTATAAGTTTACATTCCCACCAGCAATGAAGGAGGGTTCCTCTTCCTCCAAATCCTATCCAGCATGAGTTGTCACTTGAGTTATTTGTCTTAGTCATTTTGATGGTTGTAATGTGAAATCTCAGGGTGGTTTTGATTTGCATTTCCCTGATGACTAAGATTTTTGAACATTTCTTTAAGTGTTTCTCTGCCATTCTATATTCCTCTATTGAGAATTCTCTGTTTAGCTCTGTACCCAATTTTTTAATTTGTGTTACTTGATTTGTTGGTGTTTAACTTCTTGAAATCTTTATAAATACTGGATATTAACCTTCTGTCAGATATAGGGTTGGTGAAGATCCTTTCCCAATCTGCAGGCAGTCATTTTGCTTTGATAACAGTTTCCTTTGAGTTATAGAAGTTTTTTCAGTTTCATGAGGTCCCATTCATTGATTGTTGCTCTTAGAGTCTGTACTGTTGAAGTTCTGTTCAGGAAGTTGTCTCCTGTTCCAATGAGTTCAAGGCTCTTCCTCACTTTTTCTTCTAACAGGGTTAGTATGTCTGGTTTTATGCTGAGGTCTTTGATCCACCTGAACTTTAGTTTTGTACAGAGTGATAAATATGGATCTATTTGCATTTTCCTACATGTAGACATCCATTTAGACCAGCACCTTTTGTTGAAGATGCTATCTTTTTTCCATTGTATGGTTTTGGCATCTTTGTCAAAAATCAGGAGTCCATAGTGTGTGGGTGTATTTCTAGGACTTCTATCTGATTCCGTTGATCCACTAGTTGGTTTCTAGGCAAGTACCATGCAGTTATTATTACTGTTGTTCTATAGTACAGCTTGAGACCAGGGATGGAGATACCTCCAGAAGATCTTTTATTATGGAAGATTGTTTTAGCAATTCTGGGTTTCTTGTTATTCCATATGAAGTTGGCAATTTTTCTTTCAAGGTCTGTTAAGAATTGTGTTGGTAATTTGGTGGCAATTGCATTAAATCTGTAGATTGCATTTGGTAAAGGACCATTTTTACTATGTTAATCCTGTCAAGTCATGAGCATGGGAGATCTTTCGATCTTCTGATATCTTCTTCTATTTCTTTCTTCAGAGAGTTGAAATTCTTTCATACAAGTCTTTGACTTCCTTGGTTAGGGTCACACCAGGGTACTTTATGTCCTTTTTGACTATTGTGAAGGGTTTTGTTTACCTAATTTCTTTCTCAGCCCTTTTGTCTTTTGTATACAGGAGAGCTACTTATTTTTTGAGTTGATTTTGTATCCCGCCACTTTATCATCTGCAAATAGTGATACTTTGACTTCTTCCTTTCCCATTTGTATTCCCTTGATCTTCTTTAATTGTCTTATTGCTCTAGCAAGAACTTAGAGAACTATGTTGAAGAGATATGGAGAGAGTGGGCAGCCTTGCCTTGTCCCTGATTTCAGTGGGATTGATTTAAGTTCCTTTCCATTTAGTTTGATGTTGGCTATAGGCTTGCTGTATATTGCTTTTCCTATATTTAGCTATGTGCCTTGTATCCCTGATATCTCCAATACTTTAAACATGAATGGATGTTGGATTTTGTCAAATGCATATTCAGAATCTAAGGAGATTATCATGTGTTTTTTTCCTTTCAGTTTCATAATATGGTGGATAACATTGATGGATTTCCATATATTGAACCACCCCTGCATACCTGGGATGAAGCCTGCTTGGTCATAGTAGATGGTATCTTTGATGTGTTCTTGTATTGGGTTTGCAAAGTATTTTGTTGAGTATTTTTGCATCAATGTTCATGAGGGAAATTGACCTGAAATACTCTTTCTTTGTTGGTCTTTGTGAATTGTAGGTACCAAGGTGACTGTGTCTTCAATGAATAAGTTTGGTAGTGTTCTTTCTGTTTCTATTTTGTGGAATAGATTGAAGAGAACTGGAGTTACCTCTTCTTTGAAGGTCTGGTAGAATTCTGTACTGAAACACCTGGCCCTGGGCTTTTTGTGGATATGAGACTTTTGATGAATGCTTCTCTTTCCTTAGGGGATATAGAACTATTTATTTGATTTACCTGGTCTTGATTCAGCTTTGGTAAGTGGAATTGATTAAGAAAATTGTCCATTTCATTTGGAGTTTCAAATTTTGTGGCAAATAGACTTTTGAAATAAGTCCTAATTGTTTGGATTTCCTCATTGTATCTTGTTTTCTCCCCCTTTTCATTTCTGATTTTGTTAATTTGGATAGTATTTCTCTGCCTTTTAGTTTGCTTGGCTAAGGATTTGTCTATCTTGTTGATTTTCTCAAAGAACCAGCTCTTGGTTTCATTGATTCTTTGAATTGTTTTATTTGTTTTTAATTGATTGATTTCAGCCCTGAGTTTGATTATTTCCAGACATCTACTCTTTTTGGTGTGTCTGCTTCTTTTTTTTCTTAGGGCTTTTAGGTGTGCCATGAAGTTTCTTTTTTTTTTTTTTCAATGCAGTTTATTCAGAAACCTTGAACAATCCTCGGACCCTGGGGAAAGCCAGCCCACAGCTTAAATAGCCTCTGGGTAGCCAACCCAGGCATGCCATGTGGGCAATGCAGATAGGTCCACATACATGGAAGCAAGCCAGATCCTCAGCCTTAGCCAAATGTGGAATTGTTTGTGACAGAGAGCACTCACCATCGGGAAGGTGGAAGGTGGAAACCAGCTCCATCTTTAAGGCATAGCATTCTGCAGCTCTCTACAGTTCCCCCTTTTTGTTTTAGACGCATCAGGCAAGAGTAGAGGTCTGATCTCTGATATTAGAAATAAATTGGGACTTTGTACCGATGTTCGTTTGGGTGTCATCCACCCAAAGAGCATCAGACCCATCCGATACCTTTTTCTCAGAGGCGGGACCTGGGGCATCAACCCGCATGCAACCAGACATGCTCTTCTCTGGGTCCAAAGCAGCTGATCCTGAGTGCAGTGCTTAGCCTCGCATCCTGAGCGTAACATTTTAGCTTTTTATGGTATCCAACCATGCTTGGGGAGAATGTCCTGCTTCAATGGCTGTAAAGGCCTGAATGATCAAGGCTGCATCACACTGTTGTGAGACTCTAATCTTGCATATATACCACAGGCAAACCAAGGGGACCAACACCAGAAGGCCTGCTAACGCTCCCATGCCCGCCCATTCCTTCAGATGATTCATGGCTGCAGCAATCCATGTTGATAATCCTGTGGCTAGTCCTGCGTCCACTCTGGTAGAATTTACTGTGACAATGGCCACTCTCAGCTGCTCCATCGTAGTATCGAATTCTCCAGTCCAATTACCTAAAATATAGCTCGACAATTGTTTAGACAGATTTGCAGCACAGGAAAAATTCTCATGTTATATGCTAGTGACTCAAAGTCCAGCATATTTTCATTGACAGCCAAGTTGAGCGATTTGCCATAGGGTATCAATTTGCTCCTGCACGAGGTCAATCCTCTGATTGAACACCATCAAGCTTCCTTTTAGTTGAGCATTAATTCCTTTATGTGCAACTAAGGCATGAGCTACATTGGCTAAATGATTGTTCAGGGTCTGAGCAGTCTGCCCAGTATGACTCATGGCTAGTGCCCCGGTGGTAGCTCCAACAGCCGCCAATGAGATGGCAGTAACAATGGTGGCTGTAGTTCCAAGATTCCTTTTCTGTCTGAAGAGAGTCATAGCGTGAGGGGCATCAACGGGCACAGGCACGCAGTGAGGCATGCGAGTAACCAGGGCATACCTAAATTTACTAGCATTCCAGCATTGGGCAAAAAAGCAAGTATCATCACCACAATTACTTGGCTCTATCTGGCTAATAATGAATAAAAATGGGGGATATAGACAAACAGGTGTGGGCTTATAGGAAATATTATGAGAAGCCTTAACCCCCTCGTTGGAACTTCCTGCATTAGTTCTAGAACTAGCAGTGGTGGTGTCCGAGGTCTGAGTAGGTTCAGGAGACCATTGCCCCCAGGGGCAAGACGTGCTCCATGCCAATTGACTAACTCCATGTTTTCCTCCAATTTTGAAAGTCATTTAGGGTTCTTAAATTATTTTTTTCCCTTTTTTTCTAAATTTTTCATCAATTACACTTTATTCATTCTGCATCCCCCCATAAGCCCCTCCCTCCTCCCCTCCCAATCCCATCTTCCCTCCTCCCACTGCATGCATGCCACTCCCCAAGTCCACTGATAGGGGAGGTTCTCCTCTCCTTTCTGATCTTAGTCCATCAGGTCACATCAAAAGTGGCTGTAGTGTCCTCTACTATGGCCTGGTAAGGCTGCTCCCCCCCAGGGGGAGGTGATCAAAGAGCAGGCCAATCAGATTATGTCAGAGGCAGTCCCTCTTCCCATTACTATGTAACCCAATTGGACTTTGAACTGCCTTCGGCTACATCTGTGTAGGGGTTCTAGGTTATCTCCATGAATAGTCCTTGGTTGGAGTATGAGTCTCTGGGAAGTTCCCTGTGTTCAAATTTTCTTGTTCTGTTGCTCTCCTTGTGGAGACCCTGTCCTCCCCAGCTCTTACTATTTCTCACTTCTTACATAAAATTCCATTCCACTCCTGGGCATATATCCAAAAGAGGCTCAAGTACACAAAAAGGACATTTGCTCAACCATCTTTGTAGCAGCTTTATTTGTAATAGCCAGAAGCTGGAAACAGCCCAGAAGCCCCTCAACTGAAGAATGGATGAAGTAACTGTGGTACATCTATACAATGGAGTATTACTCTGCAATGAAAAATAAGGAAATCATGAAATTTGCAGGTAAATGGTGGGACCTGGAAAGGATCATCCTGAGTGAGTTGTCCCAGAAGCAAAAAGACACACATGGTATATACTCACTCATATAGATATACAACATAGGACAAACCCACTAAAATCTGTGCATCGAAAGAAAGTAAGCAAGAGAGAGGACCCTAACTAAAATGGTCAATCCCCATCCTGAAAGGCATGTAGTCTTTTGTAGTAAGACCTAATGATTGTTTGGATTTCCTCAGTATCTGTCATTATGTCCCCTTTATTTTTCTGATTTTGCTGATTTGGATAGTTTCTCTTGTTGATTTTTCTCAAAGAACCAGCTCTGGGGCTCATTGATTCTTTGAATTGTTTCCTTTGTTTCTAATTCATTGATTACAGCTCTGAGTTTGATTATTTCCAATTGTCTATTCCTATTGGGTGTGACTGCTTACTTTTTTTCCTAGGGATTTTAGGTGTGTCATTAAGTTGCTTGTATGAGATGTCTCAAACTTCTTTCTGGTGGCACTTTGTGCTAGGAACTTCCTCTTAGCACTGCTTTCATTTTGTCTCTTAAGATTTTATTATTATTGCTCTGTAGTACAACTTGAATTCAGGGATGGAGATACCTCCAGAAGTTCTATTATTATACAAAAACATTTTAGCTATTCTGTTTTTTGTTTTTTTTTTTTTGGTTTTGTTTTTGTTTTGGTGTTCCATATGAAATTGAGAATTGTTCTTTCAAGGTCTTTGAAGAATTGTGTTGGTATTTTGATAGTAATTGCATTGAATCTGTAGATTGTTCTTAGTAGGATGGCCATTTTTACTATGTTAATTCTACTGATCATGAGCATGGGAGATCTTTCCATCTTATGGTATCTTTTTCAGTTTCTTTTTTCAGAGATGTCAAGGTCTTGTCGTAGAGGTCTTTCTCTTACTTGGATAGTTATGTCAAGATATAGTATATTATTTCTGGTTTTTGTGAAGAATGTTGTTTCCCTAATTTTGTTATCAGGCCATTAATCATTTATAGTGATGCAGATTACTTATTTTATGAGTTATTTTTATAGCAACCAGTTTACTAAAGGGGGTTTATCAACTGTAGAAGATCTCTGGTAAAATTTTGTGGGTCACATATATATATATATACTAGTATATCATCTGTGAATAGGGATTTTTTTTTTACTTCTTCCTTTCCAATTTTGACCCCTTGATTGTTTGTAGCTGTCTTATTGATCTAGCTAGAACTTAAAGTACTACACTGAAAAGATATGAAAAGAGTGGGCAGCCTTGTATTGTCCCTGACTTTACTGTAATTGCTTTGAGTTTCTCCGCATTTAATTTGATTTTGGCTTATGGCTTGTATATTACCTTTATTATGTTTAGGTAGGACCTTGTATCCCTGATCTTTACAGGGTTTTTATCAAGAAATGGTGCTCAATTTTATCAAAGGCATTTTTTTTGCATCTAACGAAATGAACATCTTTATTTTTTTCTTTCAGTGAATTACAGTGATGGATTTAAATATGTTGGGCCATCCCTGCATCTCTGGAATGATGCCTACTTGATCATGGTGGATGATGTATTTGATGTGGTCTTGGTCTCGGTTTACCAGTATCTTGTTGAGTATTTCTGCATCAAAGTCCATAAGGGAAATGGATTTGAACTTTTCTTTCTTTGTTGGGGCCTTGTGTGGTTTAGGTACCTGTGTGACTGTGGATTCATAAGATGAGTTTGGCAATGTCCCTTCTGTTTGATTTTGTAAATAGTTTCAGAAGTACTTATATGAGCTCCTCTTTGAAAGTCTGGTAGAATTCCATGCTAAAGCCATCTGGTTCTAGGATTATTATTATTATTATTATTATTATTATTATTATTATTATTTTGGTTGAGAGTCTCCTGATGACTGCTTCTATTTTCTTAGGGGTTATAGGACTGTTTAACCTGCTTACCTGATCTTGACTTAACTTTGGTAAGTGAAATCGATCAGGAAAATTTTCCATTTCATTTATATTTTCCAAACTTGTGGGATACAGTCTTTTGAAATAATATCTAATAATTCTTTGGAGTTATTTCCCCTTTTCATTTCTGATTTTGTTTATTTGGATACTGTCTCTCTGACTTTTTGTTAGTTTGTCTAGAAGTATGTCTATCTTGTTGATGTTCTCAAAAAAAACAGCTCTTGGTTTCTCTGATTCTTTGTATTGTTTCCATTTTTTCTATGATACTGATTTCATCCATGAGTTTGATTATTTCCTGCTCTAAACTCCTCTTGGGTATGTTTACTTCTGTCTGTTCTAGAGCTTTAACATGTGTTTTTAAATTGCTACTAGAACTTCTCCTTAGCACTGCTTTCACTGTGTCCCAGAGGTTTAGGTATGTTGTCCATTCATTTTCATTGAATTCTAGAAAAACTATTTCTTCCATGTCTCAGTGGTTACTGAGTTGTTCAGTCTCCATTAGTTTTTTAAGTTTTCTCTTCTTTCTATTCTTATGGAAACCTAGCTTTAATCCCTTATTTTCTGTGTTTCTTTGGGTGCTGTTTATTTCCTTTGGTTGGGGTTTTCCTTCTAGTATCTTCTGTACAGTTGTGTACAGTTGTAGCATAGACACTGGCATTTTCAAGTCTACAGCATGGCTTCTCACTTGCTGTGGTGTCACTGCCGTCCAAGCCTTAGTAACCAAGTACACTGGGTGTCAACATTTTCGATCCTCTTAAAATCTACATCTTCTAAATGGAAATATTACTTTCTAGTGCTGGAGAAAGACACAGGACATTTTTCCAACTAAGGACGTGCTACACACTATATTATCTTCCATTTCATATATAATACCTCTACTTGTGTTCAGTAGATCTTGCATTATTTCTATGGGGAATAATTTTAATTTCATTAAACAACTGGGAAGACAAATAAACAAATGAAGCACCTTCAAAAAGAAAGCCATGTTAGAGAGAGGGAAAATGAGCTTCTCTTTAAAGTCAGCCAGTAATCTGTGTGGGCCACTCATATTGTATGATGTCTCTCTTCAGCTGCATCCATTTCTGAGGAAAATTAAATTTATAAATGCTGCTGGAGATGAAATAAGCTTTGATGAGAACAAGAATATTAGGGAAACGTATGATATACAAAACTATATTGCATATAGTCTTCAAAATGCATTACTACTTAAAGTGGGAGAGTTTGTCTTCAAGAGTGCACAAGATCAAGGCTTTTTCATCAATGAATTTCTGATTCAATGGCCAAGCAACTTCAAACAGGTCTGGAAATTTTTCAGCATTTAATATGAAGGGAAATATTTGTAAAGAATTGTAAAAATTGATGGTGTAATAATTTTTTGAACTTTTAAAATAATTGTGAAATTTTACTTTCTTAGCTCTATGTGACAGTGAGCTTTTGTGTGGGGGTTCATGCACACAAGCACATGTACTTCTTAAGTCCACAGTCAACTGTGGTTATCTTCTTCAATTGCTGTCCACCTTATTTTTATCTCTGAAACCCTTACTTTCTGATTTTGCTGAACTCAGTGGATAGCTTTACCTAAGTTTTCTCTGTCTTCATGATCATACAGTTTGGATTACAGGCCTATTTTTCTGCACCCAACTTTTCTTCCATACTTTCATCATGATCAAATTTATGTTTATCTGCTAATGTGGCAAGCATGTTAAATACTAAAACATCTCTTTAGTTCTGTTTGATGACTTTAAATCAGAAATGAACCAATATTTCAAATTACATATATGTATATATACATACACATATAAATATACATACAAATGCACACATAATTCAGCTAATTCCTTAGCTAGAATTAGGTGAATTGAATTTGAATGTGTTCATTTATAATGCAGTGAATGAATAATTGAGAGCTCATGGTTATATAGAGGCAAATATGAGTGTTTCTATATGTAAACACAGATATGCACACAAACTTATGTAAATTTTCACATATGTTAATTATACGGGCTACCTGATATTCAAGCATTCTTCCATTCACACAACTCACACTCAAGCATATCAATAATTTTACAACGTTGTGAGCTAGCATAAATCATAAGTTATGGATTTGGACATAAGATATCTCTGTTAACAATGTATATGAGCTGCCCAATATGTGTGTCAGGAACTGAACTTATATTCCATGCAAGAGCTCTATGCACTCTTAACAGTTGATCCAGCTATCCAGAAATATACTCCTGTTAATATGTACATATTCGTTAGACAGAAACTGAATCCAAACCAAGGCAGAAAAGAGGTCTAAGATAGAAATATTTACTGTCCTACAAAATTTCTAATATATAACAAACTAAAATTGCATTAGAATTTTATTAGTTATGTGATTATCTAAGAAAGCAACTGCTGAAAATCCCATTTGATGACTACACTAAGGTTTGAAAAGAAAGGCATAGAATAATCCCTAGCATTGGGAGTCAAGGGTAAAAGTCACAGTAACAGATTATAATTCACCAATGGCCAAACCATTTCACCAGAAAATTGAACTTCCTTTTGGAGCTGAATCAGAGTGCATGGGTGTTACTACAAGACTGGAAATATAAAGGTAGAAAGAAGTGTGCTTGGAGGCAAATGTGATTGGATTCTTGTCTTAAAACCCAAATGTCCCAAAATTCATACAATAAAATCATTTCTGGCTTGCTGCCTCACAGAAGAGAATATGTTGAAGTTCTACACATTTCACACAGGATAGGCAGTAGTAAGTCATTGGTCACCATAAAGGCATGTTGAACATTTAGTATTGGAAAGTTTGTTAAGTTTAAATCTCCATTCTACAGTCCCACATTAAAACATCAGAGTTTGTCATAAAGAAATACAATCTCCATAGGTTACATGTATTTAGCCTAAAATATTTTAATCTAATGTTCGATATCATGACCAGTTTTTCTGTGTTGCCTTCAGACTCCTCAATGTGTATGTACACAGAGCTGTGTTCCAGGATTCTGGAAAGTTCTACAAAAAGAAAGACCTGTTTGCTGTTTTTCTTGTGCATTTTGTCCAGAGCAGCACATTTCCAACCAGACAGATAGAAAAATAATACTTTTACTCAAACTGCTTGGAAATGGAGATGGGAAAAGTTAAGAAGTGACCTTGGTGTCATAATGTAATGCTGTTCCATATGTCTCTAACACTCATCCCTAAATCCATTATTAGTCATTGCTGAAGCCACAAAATGTGTGAAGTTTAGAGTGGCAATTCTCATGGTGTTGTGTCATGTGCACCCTACTTTTAAAAACTTGCCTTTTGGTGCATGGAATGGCCATCTCAGCTCTTGCAGTGTTCCATGCTATAAGCTCTGCATTAAATGTGAGATCTCCAGTTGTCCAGGATTGATATGTATTTCTGTGATTAACAAACCTAATGATTCTTGCCTCAAAATAACTCCAGGAAAAGTACATGTCTGATTGTATTTGCATGCACAAGAAACTGAACTGCATTTACAACACAGTTGTCATTTTCAGTATCAACAATAGAAAAAGCAAGTCTTTGTAAATGAAAACATGGCTGCCTGTTTAGGGTTGTGGTCAACTATGTGATAACATATATAAGTAACATCATATGGAATGTGCAGGTTGCATTTTTATATACAAACACACACACAAATACACAAATACATTTAATGAGAAAAGAGTCCATGTATTTGAGAGAGAGTAAATATAAGGTGGGTCCTGGAAAAGGTTTAGAGCAAATGAAAAAGAAGAGGCATAGTGAGGTAATTATTCATAAAATGAAATTTTTTATGAAAAAAAAAGTCAGAAGGAAAATACATTAATATAATGATGAGAATTGACTGTTTATTATATTAAAAGGCCAAACCTTTTTAATATAATCAGAACATTTTGATTTATTTCAAACAATCAAGTGTTAAAAAATTAAATATTCTTTATATTCTAAGATTTCATACTATCATAGGTTAAATTCCTTCCAGAGTGATACATGCCTTCAAGTCCTATGTTAAAAAGATATGGAGAGGCAGCCAGCTTTGCATTGTCCCTGATTTTAGTGGGAATGATTTGAGTTTCTCTCTGTTTAGTTTAATGTTGGCTATAGGCTTTCTGTATATTCTGTAATTCTAGGAAATCTTTAATTACTTTCTTTATTTCTTCCATGACACCTGTCATTGAGTAGAGTTGTTTAGGTTCCATGTGTATGTGTAGGCATTTTGCTCTTTCTGTCATTGTTGAGGTCCAGATTTAGAACATAGTGGTGTAATTGGATCCAAGGGATTATTTCAGTATTATTGTATCTGTTAAGACTTGCTTTGTGCCTGAATATATGGTCAAATTTGGAGAAAGTTCCTTGATTTGCACAGAAGAAGGCATATTTGTGTCTGGGTGAAAATTTCTGAGGACTTCTATTAGGTATTTGATTCATGACCTATGTAAGCTTCATTATTTCACTGTTTAGGTTCTGTGACAATAATCTCTCACTTGGTGAGAGCGAGGTATTTAAGTTTACCATTATTACTGTGTTGGGACTGATGTGTGATTGAATCTTTAATAATGTTTATTTTACAAATGCAGGTGCCCTTCTATTTGGGGCATAGTTGTTCAATATATTGTTGTCCTCATGCTGGATTTTTCTATGATGAACACAAAGCATCCTTCACTTCTCTTTTGATTAATTTTGGTTGGAAGACTATTTTATTAGATATTAAGATGGTACTGCCACATGCTCCTTGGATCCATTTGATTGGAAAACCTTTTTCTAGCACTTCACTCCAAGGTAGTGTCTATCTTTGGGGCTGAAGTGTGTTTACTGTATGCAGCAGAATGTTGAATCTTGTTTCCATAACTATTCTGTTAACATGTCTTTTTATTGGATTGCTGATTCCATTGATGGTGATAGATATTAGTCTCCATTGAATTTCAGTTCCTTTTATTGTGGTGTTATCGTGGATAGTGTGTTTGTGTGCTTGTTTTCTTTTGATTTTTGTTCTGATATTATCTATATTGTGTGTTTTGTGGGTGTAGTTGATCTCATTGGGTTGGAGTTTTCCTTCTAGTAGCTTCTCAAGGTCAGTGATAGTGCGTAGACATTGTTTTAATTTAGGTTTGTCATGGAATATCTTGTTTCCTCCATCTGTGTTGATTGTAAGTTTTGCTTAGTACAGTAGTCTGCTTTGACATCTGTGGTCTCTTTGCATCTGCATGACATCCTCCCAGGCCCTTCTGGGTTTCATAGCCTCTGTTGCAAAGTCTGGTGTTATTCTGATAGGTCTGCCTTTCTATGACACTTGATCTTTTTCCTTTGATGCTTTTGATATTTTTTCTTCATTGTGTAGATTTATTGTTTTGATTATTATATGCCAAGAGGATTTTCTTTTCTGGTCTACTCTATTTGGGGTACTGTAAGCCTCTTGTATGTTTAATGTTATCTCTTTCTTAAGGTTGGAGAAATTTTCTTTTATGATTTTATTAAAAATATATTCTGCACTTTGAAGCCTGGAATCATCTATTTAGTCTATTCCTATTATTCTTAGGTTTCATCTTTTCATGGAGTCCTTGCACTTTTCTGATTTTATGTTTTCTTTGGGAGGTTTATCAGTTTCTTCAATTGTAACTTCAATGCCTGAGATTTTCTCCTCCATTTCTTATATTTTGTGGGTGATGCTTATCTCTGTGGTACTTGATCTCTTCTCTAAATATTCCATTTCCAGGGTTTTCTCTTTGTTTCTTTATTGGCCCAAATTCCATTTCCAAGAATTGAATAATTTTAATAATTTACTTCACCTGTTTAATTGTGGTTTCTTGTCTATGATGGCCTCTCTTTGTTTGCCTTGTATTTCTCTGTATTTCTTCAAGACATTTATTCTTTTCCTCTTTATATGCCTCTAATAAGTGCATAAACATAGATTTAATGTCCTTTTCCTGTGTTTCAGCTGCATTAGAATATCCATTGCTCTTTGGAGTGGGTTCTGGTGTAGCCAGGATGTCCCGGTTTGTCTTGACTATGTTTCTATGCTGGCCTTTAGCCATCTTGTTGTCTGTAGCCTTACCTATTTCTTCCTGGAAACTGCACCAAAGACTGGATCCTCCTGTCTTTGGAGTTTAGAGTAGTGTTCAGGAAGATGTCAAATATGGAGTGATTCTAGAATGGGTCCTGGCAGTTCAGATGCCAGCATCTTGAAGGACAAGGCACAGAGCAGTGTATGGACACATAAATATGTAGGGACAAGTGAATTGAAGGACAGGGGTGTGCATGCACTGGAACACTGAATTTTGGGGTGCAGGTACTGGTACTCATCATTATCATGGTACAGGTGCAGGTGCTCCAGGTGGCATCTGTGAGATTCCTCAGAATAAAGCTGGGCTGCTGCTTACAGGCCTGCCCCAAACTGTGCTCCCTGTACTCAGATTTTCCTGAGCTCTGCCACTTTGGATCTGGCATCCCTGTAATTCTATTGTTCACCTGGTGTCCACAGGGTGACCAGAAGAACAGTGGCTTTGTGGCTGGGATGCTTTTCTAGTAATCCTGAACCTGACCCACATGGAAAAAGAGGTTTCTGAATTCTGGCTGATAGAGCAGAGAGTTCATGGATATGGGGATCCAAATTCACTAAAGTATGTGAAGGGACAGGTGGCCCAATGTTTGCTACTCCTGGATCAGTGAGATGGCCACAGAGGCCCTAGATCATATTGACTCCATTTCCTAGATGACTTGTCCATAACAGGAAGCTGCAAAGTTGATGCTCTTTATCTAGCCACTTGTCCATACTGGTCTCAGAGTCTCGGAATCTCTGCCCCTCAGATACAGTGTACACTGATCTCCACCATCTTGGAGTCTTCTTTTTTTGATCTTTCATTCTTCCTTTCTTTTGTGGTGGGAGCCTTTTGTGACCTTTTGAATTTCCTCATGGGTTTGTTTAGGTCTATTTAGGTTGTTGAATTATTGTTGAATTCATTGTTGAATAATGGTTGCTTGGGCAAAGCTAAAACTTATCCATCTCATGTACATTTTTAAGCTTACTGGAATATAGAATGTTTTAAGAACTTTTCCTTAGAATATTCTGAATTTCGCTGGTTTCTGTAATAATGTTTTTCTGTAATTTCTGATTCTGTTAATTTGAGTACACTATTTTTTCCTTAATTTATTTGAGATAAGGGCCTGTCAATTTTCTTTATCTTCAGAAAGAGCCAGCTCTTCCTTTGGTTAATTCTATGTACTGTTTTATTTATTTCTGTTTCATTCATTTCTATTATAATGTTATTTCTTTTTATTATATTATCAATTAATGTGTGTGTACTATCACAGCATCTGCTCACATCTCTCCTCTCAGACCCTCCCTCTCACCTCACTTCTCAACCCAATATACCCCTTCTCCCTTTCTTTAAAAAAAAAGAAGTCTCCCATGGATATCAACCAACCTTGGCATATAAAGTTGCAATAAGATTATGCACAACTTTTGTCATTGAGGCTACACAAGGCAGTCCAATTAGGAGACAAAAGAATCAGAGACAGCTTTGGTCTTGCTGTTAGGTGTCCCCATAAAGACCAAGCTGCACAACTGTTATATATGTGCCGAGAGCCCAGATCTGTCCCATACATGCTCTGTTGTTGGGAGTTCATTCTCTGTCAGATTGTGCTAGGAGCCTTTCTGTGGGGCAATCCTGAGCATGGAAAGGAGAGGTTTTTGCCTACAAGGTGTTCCAGAGAGCAGATGAGGGGTCAACGATGAGAGGGAGTTAGTCAGCTGATGTGGTCAGTGGAATCTAGCAGCTGACTTATAACATTAAGACCTTTCTTTGGCTCTGACTTATTGTTGACAAGGCTCTTCTTGTTTATACAAGGTTCACAGTACAAACACAGATTAATGATTATACAAGTGGTACAGAAAGGGTGTTTGATTTTTTTTCATTATCCAGGGATAAAAGCTCAGTTACAATTTAAACAGTACACACAGAACATATTTGATTATCATTATTAGCCCTATAACTCTGCTTTACTCTGCTTCAAGAATGTCTCCTTCAAAGAAAACACATTTAATCTGTGAAAGCCTGCTTTCAGGCTCCCATTGTTTGCAGTATGACTGTAGTCCAGAGAAACAGAAAACACTTTAACTGGTCTCTTTATGCATAGCAAATACAAATAAATAGCTCCCTTTACTCTATGTATCATCATCTATGCTACAAAGAAGAAATAGTTTATTTAAGTCAATCTATCTTATTTACTGAATTTTATTCGGTCAGGAGTATATCCTCTGTGACCTATCTTTAAACTAAATTTTCAGGGAGCTCTAAGCGTATAATAAAATATCTTAAATCTATACCTGAATCTCCAGGCCTCTCAGGCTTTGCATATTGCCTTTATTTACCCTGCACCAATATACTGTTTAGGGACACATACCCCAAGAAAACTCCTGAAATAATAGCCTTATCTCTCTGCTTAACTCTGCTTAATAATCTCCAGGGCATAAAGAAGATTTGCAAACAGTGGACATATAAAGTTAAATTTAGTATTTTCATAAGGCTCAGGTCTCATCAGGGCTGGCTACATTGTCTTCCTCTATTGCCCGGTAAGCCTGCTCCCTATTCAGGGGAGGTGATCAAAGAGCCAGCCCCTGAGTTTCTGTCAGAGGCAGTCCCTGTTCCCCTTACAATGCAGCCAGCTCTGATGAGACCTTATAGGCTAGTGTCAGAGGGAAGGGGAGGAGGACCTCACTATCAGCAGACTTGGAGAGGGGAATGGGAGGAGATGATGGTGGGAAGGTGTGGAGGGAATGAGCAAGGGTGCTACAGCTAAGATACAAACTGAATAAACTATAATTAATCAAAAATGCCTAATTAAAAAAAAGACTCAGAAATAGTTTTTATGTAGAAAAAAACAGAAATTGAATCATAATGCAGAAATTCCCCAGTAATGCAACACACAACAATAACAAAAACAGAAGTTAGAGATAGAAGAACAATGATTATAACAATATGCTCTGCTTTTCTGGAATAGCACCAAGCAACTGTTCTGTATTCATGACTCAACAATTTCATTGAATATGGCTGTGTCATTCTCCCTTCCTAATTTAACATTTTTGTAGATTTATGGTATTTATGGCATGCAGGTCATTTTTCAGTCTCCAGAATATTAGTGCAAGAACAAGAGTGAAAATTAGAACAATTCCCAGGATTATTCTGGAATTAATAATGAAAGAGAAAGAGTCCTGTCCTGACTCAAAGGATGTAAAAGACCATAGAAATTTATTTGCAACTTCCACAGCTGAGATAGGTAATGATTGGTCTGATCTTATAGCTGCAGTTTGTTGGTGCAACTGTTGTATATTCATCTCCAAATCAGAACTGTTCCATAGGTCATAGAGATGGGACCTGTCTTGCTCCCATGTTACCTTAGAAAAACTATAGGAGTTGGATAACAAATATCCACTGAAACAGCAAGTAACAAGAAACATGAGATTAACTCATGATGATGGAGACAAGGAAGTGCATTTTTATACACTGATGTCATCAAAGTACAATCTACACATACTTAGAAACTCAAAGTATATAAAAAACAATCGCAGGCTTACATGACAGTATTACTTTATCTCAATATGAGTAAAATAGATTTCACTGTCCTACAAAAACAGGTTAATCTGTTGAGTAGAAAGCTTATTTATAATTAAACAAAATATACAGTAGAAATGGGAATTATAAAGAGTTCATGTCCTTGGCAGTAATACCAAGGACAGGTATTATTCAGTAGGAAGCAGAATATACCAATGTACACACATCATTGGAAAGCAGTCTAATGAATTAAATGTGCAATGAGTAGATACTTATATAAGGTGAAATGTTGATCCAATTTCTTCTACACAGATCAGCAGGAGTGTATCCCTTGCCCAAGTCATGAGTACCCAAACCCAGAGAGAAACCACTGCCTATCCAAGGCAGTGACCTTCCTTTCCTTTGAGGATCCTTTGGGCATGACTCTGGCCTGAATAGCTCTGTGCTTCTCTATCAGCACAATTGCAGTTCTGGGGATTTTTCTCAAACACCGAGAATCAGCCATTGTTAAAGCCAATAACCGGACTCTCAGATACATCCTGCTCATCTCCATCCTCCTTTGCTTCCTCTGCTCCTTTCTCTTCATTGGCCACCCAAATACAGCCTCCTGCATACTGCAACAAATAACATTTGCACTTGTGTTCACCTTGGCTATTTCCACTGTTTTGGCAAAAACTATAACTGTAATTCTGGCCTTTAGGGTCATGAAGCCAGGAAGAACAATGAGAAGGTTGTTTGTCTCAGGTGTCTTTAATGCTGTCATTCCCATCTGTGTTTTGATTCAACTTATTCTCCCTGGAGTCTGGCTGGGAACCTTACCTCCCTATATTGACACAGATGAACACTCTGAACATGCTCATGTCATCATTTTATGCAACAAGGGCTCAGTTACTGCTTTCTACTATGTACTGGCCTACTTAGGGACCCTGGCCCTAGGGAGCTTCACTGTGGCTTTTCTGGTGAGGAACCTGCCTGACACATTCAATGAGGCCAAGTTCCTGACATTCAGCATGCTGGTGTTCATTAGTGTCTGGGTCACCTTCATCCCTGTCTACCAGAGCACCAAGGGCAAAGTCATGGTGGTTGTGGAGGTCTTCTCCATCTTGGCCTCCAGTGCCGGGATGCTGGGGTGCATCTTTTTTCCCAAAGTGCTACATTATTCTCTTAAGACCTGATAAAAACTCTTTGAGATGTATTAAAAACAAAAAAATAGCAAATAATAATTGATTATTTTGTTATATTACTTTTGTAATAAACCCATTAGTATACTAAAATTAAATTATTTACCTACTTTTAAGAAGCTTTTTGTGAAATGTATATTTAAACAAAAATAAGAGCACCTCACTGTGTCTCACAATCATAGACATTGTATTTCAGAATAGAAGCTGCTGCTGAAAACACGTTAGTAAGTTATGCATGTTACTTATTAATTTGTGGACAATATTCATATTCAAAATGTAATTATATGATAGTAATTGAGATAAATAGTACATGAACTAAATATTTGTTCTCTCTGTTATTCTTGGGAGTATAACAGGGCTTTGGGTGGTGTTTGAGATTCTTTTATAGAACAAGTAAGAAAATTGGCCTCTGGAAGAGGAAGGGAGCTTTTAAACAAGTTAAGCCATTCCAGAAAAAAAGTGTAGAGGATTTTCTAAAAGGGAAAAATAAATCTGACCCTGCTCTCTTTTCCTAGACATATGTAAAAATGACTCGACATCCCACTCTAGAAATACTTGCTCAGTCACCTTCATTGCTATTCTGTTCTCAAAGGTAGGAAATGGAAACTCATAAACATCTTTAACATGATAAATGGATAAGAAAATGTCATACACATAAATACATGTAAGTAGAAAATTTATAATTTAGGCAACCCATATCCAGAAATCAAATATCTCTCATTCTCTACTCTGGGGCATCTAGCTCCAAATGTTCAGATGTGAGTATTCACCATGGAATAACTGTAGAAACAAGAAAACATGTTGAGCATGCAATACAATGGCAGAGAGAAATTGATCCGCTTGGAATAATGTGCCGGGGTTATTCTAAATATGAAGGTGGATGAATATGAAAGAAGGAAGTGAGTTAAATAACAATAAATATTTGTGAAAGAGTTTTAAGAAATCATACTGTGAATTATTTACATAAAATTCCTATAATACATGTAAGTCCATGCATGAATATAAACACGTTACAACCTAAATATTTTAATAATGCACATAGATAAGTATAGTTCACCACTGACCAAAGAATCTTTTCTTTGCAACAACAATCATGACTGAAGACCACAACCAATCACAAGGCAGAATTCTGAAGAAAACTCACACCTGATACATCTACAATATAATTCCTAGATCTAAGGCTCAGTGATCATGCAGAATAGGTGAGGACAAAAATTATAATAAGGCAGAAGATCAGAGTATGTTTTGATAGTGTCTCTCCTAGTAATACCAGAACCTACACCCATAAGCCTAACCAATATAAAAAAAATAAATAAAAATGCTTACCAATATACCTGCATAAACATGAACTAAACATTGAAAAATGCTAATAGACATGCGAACATGCTCCAGGAAGAAACCAGTGGCCTCAATCCTACGAAAAAAAAATTATAGGGAACTAATAAAGGCTGACAGTGAGATATAGATTTTTCTAAGGAAAGGGCATAAAATCAGTTATTTATCCAAAAGCCAACAACCAGCCCTAAAACATGCATAGAAGTCACATTATTAGACTAAGCAACTTATAATTAGAAGTCTATATCAAACATATATTGACATAATATGAATTCATGAAAAAAGATCATGAATTTGAAAGAAAGACAGGAGAGGTATTTAGGAATATCTGGAGGGAAGTAAAGAGAAAGCAGAATATTATGTAATTATACTATAACCTCAAAAATAAAGTACATATTGGTTCATTAGTTCATGATTTTAAAATGTATTACTATTCAATAGTTGAGAAAATAAAATTTGCAGCGAAATGTGTGGAACTAGAAAAAAATCATGTTCTGTGAGGTAATTCAAGCTCATAAAGACAAACTTCACATGTTTTCTCTTATAAGATTCCTAGCTAAAACTTGAGTATGTATGTACTCAGATATGAGTCTATATCTGGCAGTAACTGCAAAAACCAGGAAAGGAAAGTGACCATTTCCAAGGTGAGAATGGTGCTGTTGTGGGGGCAGTAGAATACAGAAGGGTATATGTGATTTTAAAAGGAAATGGGAAAAACATGAGGGGGTTATAATAATCAGGGAGGTGAGATTGAGATAAATACAAAAGACTTTCTTAGACCATGATTACTTTTATGAAATTTTTATTTACTTTTTTTTTTAATTTTTGAGTCTAAGAGCCATTCATTTGGAGAAGTTCAACAGCCATCTGAGCTTTCTGGAAGGGAGAGCTGGTATTTTGTAAGGTCTGTACCCTGATACATCCCAGAATTGCTTCCAGACTCTGATACTCCTTTATTCTGTGCTACTGTGTCTCTTAAAAAAATTCTGGGTTGGCATGAACACTCACTTTCTGGGTTTTTACCATCTCTGATTGGATAAACTTCCTATGGGATCTTCATGAAGAGGCAATGCTGTTCACATGAATTAATTCCTGATTATGGAATTCCTGATTTTACTAAAACAATCTTAGAAGTTAACTTGTTGAAGAACTTCTAAAACAAGTTTTCAATTTCATGGCAGCAATAAATACCTTTCTGAATGCCTCCATATGCCTCACTAGGAGAAAAGCTTGAGACAGATTTGTGGCTTCAGGTAAGCTCTCAGTCTAGGGATGGATCCATTAATTTCTTTATACACCATAAATATAGGCAAGTTTACTCTTCCCCAAACCCAAAATATAATGGGGACATATATCTTCTTGTAACCTCTTGGACCCTGTTACCCTTTAACCCTTGTCAACTATTGTTGTATGAATTTCTATAATGGAATCACAAATACAAAATGTCTAGTTTTAATGAAAATACATGTAACCTGTTCCATGTTCAAATGCATCTTTATCTTGAGAGGTTGAAAAACTTAGAGTTAATTTTGGGAGGGGCAGTCACAGTCCTTTCAGAGCAAAGCTCCAGCATCTAGATTAACCTTAGGGTGTCACTAGGGTCACATAAGACCCTAAGAAAGCCCATGGAATGTGTGAACTCCCCCTTGCTATAGCCTAACCTGCACGTTACAGCGTAGTATGGGGGGGCAGGTGTCCCCCAGGTAGCCAGACTTAACTGTTTGCAGTTTTGGCACCTAAAAACAAACCACTCATTTTAAAGGTCAGCTCCCCTAGAGACTCTCTCACTCAATCCTATAATGCCAAGACCTGCAATTCCCTGTTTGCATTTTGTCCCCTTAAAAACCCTGTTCCCTCAGAGTTGGGGGTCACTTGCCCCTTTGTTCTTATAAAGGGCAGCCACCCAGTGAGTTTGTAATAAAGGACCCGTGGGTGTTTTACATCGGACTCAAAGTCTGTCGGTCATTTGGGAACTTGAATCTGGGTATTTCAGTCTGTAATCATTTTTTACTATGAAGTAATTCCTTTGTCTCAGACATATAAAAGCTATGAACAGACAATAGCAAGAATGAAGCCCATTGGAATTTGCTTTATCTGTGAATTGTGAGTATGTAAATATGTATATTGATGTGTTTGCATGAAATATATATATATATGTATATTTTGTACATTACATGAGTGTATGTCAATTTTCTGGCTGTAAGGAGATCCTTTTTATCATCCATGCAATATGTTTGTGAATATATACAGGTTTATATGTCTGATCATTTGTTTATATGCATGCATGAGGGAACCAGCTGGTCGAAAATGTGTTCCCCAAGGACAGCCTGAACATGCTACAATTTCAACAGGGGAGATGCTAGCTGACATCAACATCATCATTTTATGTAAGCTTGTGGGAATTTCTTAGTAAAATTTCCTGTTCCATCCACTTTTTTTTCAGTGAGCTTATGTGCCTGAGACCTCTTCCCCCCATTTCTCTTTAATTTGCAGGAGGTTAATGGGCCCCTAAACCTCTACCAGCCCTCTGAGCCTACAGTAGAGAGAGGACAGAGGATTGCCACTGAGCCCATAGAAGCCTGAAGAAAGTCTATGATTCAACAAGCCTGGAACTCCTTGTCAGTCTAATTAAGACCACCTGTTGTTAAAGAATAAGGACTTTAGGGAAAGAGTGATTTTGGTGGCAAAGAGAGCAGAAAACCTTAAGTGGCTCAGCTGGTAAAGTGGTAGGCTCCAAGTCTGGAGGTTGGGGTTCACACCTAAATAAAACTATTTACTTCCTCATCAAGATGCCCAAATAAATTAAGTTTAGGTATACACAAAGATACAGATATCAGTACCTGAACCTGAATTCACCTGCCTCAGTTTTTCCTTTCTGGGTATTGACTTCTGGATATTAACACTTACAAATTATTTTAAGTCTATAATTTCATTACAAAATTTCTTCCTTCCCTTTTCTCCCTCCAGTACGTCCCACATGTTCCCATCTTCTCACCTTCAAATTCACAGCTTCTTTCTTCATGGTTATTTCATGTGTTATATATAGACATGTATTTTGAAAAATAAACTGCTGATTTTTTTTATAATGTTATCTGTATGTATGTTTTCAGGGCTGAACAACATATTTCCTTTTATAAGGAAACTGAATGTTCTAAGTGATTGTAGTTAAGTTATAGTTAAATATGATGAAAATAAAAGCAATAATAATCATATTTTAAATCTAGAGATAACACCAAAATCAACAAAATAATGGGAATTTATAAACATGTTCCAGTAAAACCTTAGTAGTAAGAGACTCAATTTAACACAAAGTGGCAAAAATTGTTAAACAAAAAAATTGACTAGAATTTTTGCTGCCTTTAAGAAAGTTTAATACATCAATCATAGTGATTTGATTTATTATTTTTATTTCTATTATTTTTCAGTTCTGATATAACTTCAAGCATAATATAACATCATCATTACCTGTCTTCATTCCTCCTTCTAAACACTCCCATACATTCCTCATTGCTCTTTTGTGAAATTGTGGTGTCTTTTTTCATTATTACACACACACACACACACACACACACACACACACACACACACACACAATGTTGGATCATAGCAATAGAAACACTAACAAAGAAAAAATCTTAGACTGGAAAATGCTTCCCCAAAAACTACCCCATGCTCAAGAATAACTGCCAGAACCCACAATTTATTAATGAAACGTTAGAGGCAGGACTAAGACCAGAAATTTATACACTAAACCACCATGATATGTTCTCCCCATCAAGCCACTTAAAACCTGCAGCCCATGGTACTACAGCGCAGAATCTCCACTCCTCCCCCCTCAAAAAGACTAGTGCATCAGTGTTCTGTTTGAGAGAAAAATCCTCCATCTGGACATGCCTGTCTTCTCTCTTTTAATTCCATGTCAACTGCATGAATCCTGATCTAACAGATACTACAATGTGCATTGAGGAAAGCAGAGAATCATAGGTTCATATTTTAAATGACTTTATTCAACTAAACTTTAAATTGTAAAAAAAAAATGTTGACTTCTACAGTTATAAAATTTAACAACATTAAATCAAGATGAAGTAAATTATTTAAACAGACACAACACAAACTGATAAAAACAGTAATTCACATCTCTCAATTAAATGTAAAAATAAAAGAAAGCAAGCCTAGGTCCAGAGATTCAGCATGAATTCTACAAGGGTCTCAAAGTACTCACTGCAATACTCCTCAAAGTATTCCACAGAAGAGAAAAGAATAAATAAAAGGAAAAATATTCCAAATTTTTGTTGAGATCCCAGTATTATCTTGATAACAAAAAATCAACTTCTGAAAATTAATAATGCAACCTAATATTGTTAACTAATTAATAACTTGTGTTAAAAAACTTCTATATAGATACACAGTCATGTGTACAAGAGATGTACTAACTTACCTAATATACTATGACTAGAAGCTGTGATTACAGATTTTGTCAATATCAATGACAAATATTACTGCTTCACATAATACTAAAAATTACATAGTATACTAAACATTCACAGTTCTTTTATTTACTTACCATTGACTGAATGAAAAGTTCAATTAACTTGCTCAGCCATCTTCTCAATAATACCCTCCTTGAAGGCATGTATGTTTAAATGAGTCTTAAGTTATATCTTGTTGGTTTGAAACCCACACATTATACTTATCACTAACATCTTGAGATATGGCCCAGTCTCAGGAGCACTGTCTGTGTTCTAAAATTTAATAATGGAAACACAGTTTTGGTTTCACCTTCATCTTACCTTATTAATACTCAATAATCTATGAAAGCATTTACTTTTCAATTACTGCTGACTGTTGGACAAGCTATTTATCATCCACAAAAGGATCTTCTTAGAGTTTTGTGTCATAAATATAGATTGTATTTTAGGTGAAATGGCTGCTTTGGATATGATCCCTTTGTCTGTATCTTAAGGTATTGGACATATTGAATGAAATTATAAAAATTTTGGTTCTTTTAACTTGTTATATTTTTCAATTGATTACCCATACATCTTTTTTATGACTTCTTTGTCATTTTTATTAAATTTTTTATTCTTTTATATTATTATAGTTTATTCATTTTGTATCCCATCTGTAGCCTCCTCCCTCATCTCCTCCCAAGCCCCTCTCTAAGTCTACTGATAGGGGAGGTCCTCCTCCCCTTCCTTCTGCCCCTAGCCTATCAGGTCTCATCAAGACTGGCTGTATTGTCTTCCTGTGTGGCTTGGCCATGCTGCTTAGAGTAGGTGTTCAAAGAGCCAGCCACTGAGTTCATATCAGAGATAGAATTTCATCTCACACTAATAAAATATTTTCTGAAATACATTTAAATTTAATGTCTTCAAATCAGTGCTTTCAGTCCCCAAATCATGTAAGATAATTACCAATATAGTCAAATAGCCTGTGATAGAACCTTTTTCCATTTAAACTTATATATTTAATTATAAGAAGAAAAATATTGTATTGGCTTGACCACAGTAAATTACTTGCCGATGATCTTAGATCCTAATGCTTCCTGTGCTTATGTGTGAGGCTTCCCTGCCATATTAGAAGCCCCAGCTTGTTTTAGTCTTCTTTAGACCCATTTCTGTTTTTCTCAACAGTATTTTATGAAGGGCATAGGCCACTGCATTCCATATATTGTAGATGGACTCACAATTGGTCATCACACTATTTTTTTCTGGTTTAATCTTTATTGAAATATTTGCTGGGTATTGTGTATGACTTTCAGATAGCAAAGCAGGAAGTAAGCAATTAAAATTGTCAATCCAGAATTTATGGAAATAAGACTCTGCTGGGTACTGGGAGGGTGTAGGTGCCTCAAGAAAATGGTTTAAGCCAGTGATAGTTCTTGTCTTTGAATATGAGAAGCTTCCTCTGAAAAAGTTTACCAAACCCTTCTTATTTGATACAGACTCTAAATATAATGTGTTGTTTTGCCATGTTCCACACCTTTTTTTCTGGTTGAAAATATTTTATTTATCGTGCAGAAAAACATCAATTATTCATGTCACTATAGAATACCTGCACATTTACCTGTGTATGTTGGTTCAAATAAAGCATATCAACACTAAATCGTACCCATGTTTCAATTAGCTGGGAGTTTTTCTGTAAAAACCACACAGATATCTTTCTTACTTTTCTTCTTCCCTTTCCTCTTCTTTATCCTCCTCCTTTTTGTCTCTGCCCACGTGTGTATGCTTTCAGGCCAGCAGAGGTGACAGGATTCTTATGTACTGAGTCCCAAGAACCCTAACAACAAAGCACAGAGCACCTTAGCTACTCAGGCCCCTGCACCCTCAACACTATTTATACACTGTTCAGCATGTGTGTATACCCTCAGGTCAACAGCTGCGGCGAGATCCTTATGTACTGAGACCAAGTACCCTAACCACTTAGAACAGAGCACCTTACCTAATCACTCTCCAGCACCCTAAAAATTATTTATAGTGTCCTGCCTTATTGCTTACCTGAAGGCTAGCTGAGGGCACCTATACAATCTATACAAGGTCGTGCACAGCCTGAACCCCTGGCAGTGTGCACCCACCTCCTCCAGGATGCATGCAGACATGGTGGGAGCCTCACGAACAAGCCACTCATGGACTTCAGAGAGACAGAAAGATGGACAGCCTCCCCGTGTGAGTGGGACTCAGAGTTTAGGCAAACAGCTTGGGATAAGAAGGATGCTGACGAGGGAAAGCCAGTCCTACAGTGGCGCAGGTTAGCAGAAGTCCCGCCCTTTCAGTCTTTGCTCCCGGATCCACCCTACTGGGAGCAGAGACTTCCAGGATCAGAGTCTCCAAGGCCATACCACCATCTCCCTGGCCTGGCCGCTGCTCCGGGGATGTAAACACAAAGCTTCTAGTCACATACAGAATTCTATCCCTTCAGGTCCCACTTCAGAGTGCTCCCTGGTCAGGGAAGTACCAACCATCCCAAGATTTATTGCAGCAGAGGTCCACCTGCCTGATAACTACAAACATGGCTTCAGACCATGGACTTCTGGGATTGTAGCTGAGAACTGTATAAACGGTATACTGGCGTTGCAATGCATACTGGGATTGCTTAGAGTCAGGCATCTATGTCTCTGCCAGTATTCTGCCTGGACTGTGGTCTGGGTGCCACCTAGGAATCCCAGAATCTACCACGTGCTATTCCCAATAAAAAGTGTCCTTCTTCCTCAGCTTCGCTCACTTGGTGAGAAGCCTGGAAGTAGGAGGCTCAGAAAGCCTCTTCATGCTGCTATAAGCAGCTGTGGCCCATTGTCATCCTCAGAGCCCACGCAGCCTTTCCCCTGGTCTCCCTGCAATGCTGTAGTGTCCCTGGGATCACAACTGGCCAGGAGCTGCGTGAGGTCATCGCACAGCCACTTTTCCCAGAAGTCACCACATCAGAAGCTGGTGGTGCTGCTTCATTAAAACATGTCCAGTCCCTGGCATTTTGAGAAGGTAGTCTTGGGTCTTTGCGCCTTTGATTATAGCATTGGGAGTCAGACACAGATAATCTTTTAAAATATTAAAAAAAAAAATAAAGCCGGTGTGTCGGCACATGCCTGCCACCCCAGCATTCCTGCAAGCAGTGGAAAGCATGTCTCTGACTTTTTAAATATTCATTTATTTATTATATTACAATGTTGTCTGCATGTACACCTGCACACCAGAAGAGGACACCAGATCTCATTGTAGATGGTTGTGAGCTACCATGTGGTTGCGGGGAATTGAACTCACGACCTCTGGAAGAACAATACAGTGCTCTTAACCTCTTAGCCATCTCTCCAGCTCTGGGTCTCTAAGTTTTATTCACCCAAAAATCCCACTGCCAGATGAATTGTACAGTTTTGTTTGACAGTAATTAATACTCTATTCTCATCATTAAACATAATGATGAACTGTTGGAGGGACAGCTCAGTGGTTAAAGTGGTGCTTACTCCTCCAGATGGACATAGGTTCAATCCCCAACACCTACCACTGTGTGTGAATCCAGTTCCAGCGGATCTCACACCCTCACACAAACAAAATGGCTAAGAGATATTTTTCTAAAAAAATAACATTTCTTAAATATGAGAATAAAAACTCTGATCTCAGAAGGACTGTGAGGATGGCAGCAATGTCTGATTTAACATCTGTGCAAGCACAGGCACACACACACAGATAATAATCAGAGGTCCCCTCATCCAGCCACTCAGAAATCTTATAAAAAGATTAGGATATAAGAAACCCTCCCTTAATCAAATCCTTAAAAATCTAAGGTCTTACCAGGCATGGTTGCACAACCTTTAATCCAAGCACATGAGAGGCAGACACAGGCTGTATCTGTGAGTTCAATGTTGGCCTGGTTGACAAAGTCCAGGACTGTTAGGATCCAAGAAATGATGATGTGCACAGCAGATTTTATATGAAAGAGGTTTATTGGAAGAAAATGAAGAGAGAAAAAGAAGGAGAATGAGAGACAGGATGAGGAAAGGGAGGGGATGCCTTGACAGGAAAGGGGAGAGGGTAAGAGGGCAAGAGAAGAGAGGGCAAGAGAGACAAAGTGGCAGGTTGAACCTGTTAAGAAGCAACATGCAACCATGCCTGCCAGGTGTAGCTATTTGGTCAGTGACACATGATGACATCATAGGTTGCTAGGTAACTGAGAAGCAGGCTGTCTAAATGCTAACTTTCTTCCCTTTTTCTATAATTAAAAAACTAAAGACCTTGGGCTGCTTCTCATGTAAGGCAAGTTAAAGTATATACATTTAGGTTCATTGGAAGCAGCTCTTGGTTGCCGAGAGAGAGAGAGAGAGAGAGAGAGAGAGAGAGAGAGAGAAATAATAACAAAATATCCAGATTACATGGTCAAGAGGAGGAGAAGAATCCACTGCCCTGGAAAGTTCAGGGTAGAGGGTTGGCTGTAGAGTTGCCAGCCATGCAAGCTAACAGGTAAGGACTGAGGAATGCTGGGAGAACCTGGAACTACCTGTACTGGGACTGAAACACATCATGCTGGGCTTTTGGTAATAATAAGTGAATAACGGGTGTAGATTCTCTTCTGGATATGTCCTGCTGATACTGGGGGGCTCTGTAGGTAGGTCAAAAGGCTGAAACTCTGGTTAAGTCCAGGAAGAACAAGCTGTTTTGATGCTGTTTAGTGTTTGTGAGAACATCCATGGCTGGGAGAAAAACTGCAAGTCCAGCTTGAGGAAGTGTGTGAGGTCAGACTGGAATACTTGTGGTAGATGCTTTGGTGCTGTTGTGGATATAGGAAATATCTGCATCTGGCAGGATACTGAAAAAATATATTTGTATTTTATATATCTGTATATATATATATATGTATATTTGTATTATATATTTGTATTCTTTCTATATATGTATTATATATTTGTATTCTGTCTATATATATATACATATATATATGTATATATGTATTATATATTTGTATTCTTTCTATATATATGTATTATATATTGGTATTCTGTCTATATATATATACACATACATATATGTATATATATAATACAAAGTCAAGTAAGTTATGCAGAAAATTTATTCAGGTGTACATTTAAAACTTTTGAGAGAGAGAACAGAGTTGGAAACTTTGGGTCAAAGAGACTTGAACATGGGAACCTCCATTTAATTAAAGTAACTTCCATTTACCAAATCACTGGCTGTAATTAGGAAGGGTCTGCTTTGGGTCTGTCATTTAAGAAAATTGAAGTCAAGTTTGGTTACAGAGGTGTGTAAGCTTAGAGGCACTTAAAGTGAGCACTAGCTGTAGAAATCTTAAGTTCTCCAGAAGACATCCCAGAAGAGAATCTAGAGGAATGGAAGAATGGACTATTTACTGGAGAGGTAGGAGTCAGTGACTGTCACGGCATCCAAAGAGCAAGGTTTAATTATAGTAGTATGTACAATCTGTTCCAACAGCTGGTCAGCACTGGCCAGAGATCAAGGGCACAGTAGCATATAGCAGATATGGTTTACCTAGCTAGGATTTTCATAGACAAGTGAGAGGTGGATGGAGAGAAACCATGCCAGTAGAAGGAAAGTCTTAACCAAGAGAGAAGGAGGTCCTAGGTGAATGGTTTGAATGTAGGTTGGTGAGAATGGTAGGATTTGCCCCAAGCAGAAGTGAAGACTCACCAAATGGCTGGTGTTGGATGTATGGATGTAGCAAGGAATTGATACCAACCAGAAGGAAAGACTCACCAATAAGCCAGTGTTGGATGTAGGAATGCAGCAATCAGGTAGCCAGGAAAGGGAAGTCCCAAAACCAGGGAAAGGGGAAGAATACCACCCTCTGATATAGACAATAAGTGTAGTCCTTACCTGGAGCCCAATTGACCCGAGAGGTGGATTCAGATGAATTACCTTCAGTTTACAAGAATTATTTTTAAGTTTTATGAAGGAGATAAAACTTTAGACATGTTAGCATAACAACTGTAATCTGCACTGAAATATAACTTGTAGAAAATGGAGTAGACATACAATTTGTGTTAACATGATAAGCATTCTTTAAGGTGAGCTCTGAGAAAGCAAAAAACTTTTGTGAAGTTGAAGGGACAAAAGCTCACTTGATCTTAACCTTATAGAGATTTAAAATGGAACCATGAAAGTGTGTAGTATAGTGGAATGTTTTGAATTAGAGTCAGATTAATAAATCAGAACTCTATTGATAAAGGTCAAAGCTCGGGACCATCAAAGTAACAGTAGCATAGCAAGAGGAGGAAATATTAAGCCTTTTTACCTATTTAGGATACCTTAAATCACCTTAGACCTTGCAACATTTATATCTTGCATTTACCAACCTTAAAACATTTAAACTTGCAAACATCTATAAGTTTTCACCAACCTTAAAATATTTTCTTAGATACTCAAACATCATTAGGCCTAAGAATCTAGTCACTTACCATGAGACATAGTTGAGAGTGTTATGAACATTTATTGTCCTTTAGCTACCAAGATGACAAAAGGTTATATCCTGGCCTATTTCTTGAGTCTGACAACAAGGCATGTTGTGTCTAGGACTGACAGTAAGAGCTCTAGGACCCAGGCTTAAGCCTGGTCTCCTGCATCTGAACAGAACTCAGAAGACATCTGAAGTCTCCCAAGACAGAAGTTGGTAACATGTCTGTGTGACCCCTTGTAAGGCCAAAACAGACCTGTAATGTTATCCTGGGGTGAGCGAGGGTGGTGGAGGTCTCTGAATCAAGGAGCCATTTGTCCTTTGCCAGGCCAAGGAGTTGGAAGGCTGGAATTGTCTATGGCTCTTGTGTTGGTTGAGCCTCCATGGCTGGGCACAGAGAACAAGCCTGCATGGGAACATTTTGACTTCCAGAGGCAGTCTGCCAGCAGGCAGCCATGGCTTGTTGAGGCAGCTATGTGACCAGCATTTTCTGGCTGCATTTGAAACACTCATCTGTGGAATTGACTTTTGGCTATACCCCAGTGGAATGGGGCATTGCAGACCTCTTGTTTTCTGTGCGGGAAAGCCAAATGCCTGAGACCAGCAGCCAAGTTCTGGAGCATACTTTTTGCTGTAGGTGAGCCTTTCGGGAAGGCTCTTTCTATACTTTTACCAACTCCTGTATGGTGACCTAAGGACCATTCTCAGCTGTTTATTAAAGAAGGCAGTGAGACCATGTTTGCATCTGTAGGACTATAAATATATTTCTGGATTTGTTAGAGGACTTGATCAGCTATGAGATGACTGACTATTAACTAGCATTTGTTAACCATCAAATATTAGGACTTTAGGTTTTGTTCCTGTTAAGTTGGAGCCTTAAAAGTCATTAATATAGTCCATTCAAGTGACAACACAGAAATTTTATTGTATGATTTAGTATATAATATATAAAAAGTTTATAGCTTATAAAAGTCTAAGGCTATAGAACACATTAATAATGATACCATTTTTTAAGAAAAGAAGATCAAGCATATTTTAACCTTTTGATAGTGAAGATATAGCACAATGATCAAGTTTTAACATAAATAAATGCCTCTAAAATTAATAGATCCTAATTTATTATAACAATTATTAAAGTATTATTACTAATGGTACATAGTAACCCTTGAGTTATGAGTTTTAAAACAAACAATAGAGCAGAACAGTATAAAACGATTTTAAATTTACATTTGAATTTAGTATAGCAAACCTGTTAGCCAGAAAGCCTAATGGTGAATCTGGATCACAGGCAGTTCATAGCAGGAGACACAGCATTTATTAATTTAGGAATTGATAAAGACATAGGCAGTTAGACATACATTTTAAATTAGCTTAATTTGAAGACTTTTTTAACTTTGCAATTTTAGCATTATAAAAGTTATTTTGAACCAGGGCTGAATCATATATATTGTAAAACATAACTGAATTTTAATAGATACCAATTTAAAATGAGGCTTGTTGTTGTCCTAGTCTAAAAGGAGATAAAATAAACAGAGTTAGTTATGATTAAGGGAATCTTATGTATGTAAGCACAGAGAAAATTATAAAAATAAGTACATAAGAATTTATAGCATTTAAATATATTTATATATTAAGAGCATACTGTACAGAAATCAGGAAGAAAAGATTTTTAAAAGCTTGGAAGTAGTACCTTTGAAGTCAGAAATATTGAGAGCCAGTGTTTATAATGTGCTGTATGGAGTTTTGCAGGAATGAGGGTGGAGCAAGTACATGGTGTGGCTTCTCTATTTTAAAATCAACATGGCAGCTTGGCATGTGTGGTGTGCAACTGTGGCAACACAGAGAGGCCAGGTGCTTTCTGGTGGGAAGGCTGTAATGCCCTGGTTTGAAAATCTGCCTGCATGTGGCACAGCTGATTGGAAGTCTGCACAACTGAAAACCCTCCTCTGCAAGACAGCCTCTCAGGGCAGGCATTCAGCAGGAAATTTAAAATCTCTCCCATGGGGCCTGAGGCAGCAGTGCAATTTAAAGCCATCTCTGTGTGCACAGGGTCCCCAGCAATTGCTTACCTAACAGCAATAGCTTAGAAGCAGGCTGTGTCTGCGTCTGAAGTGGCAGTTTCAGCGTATGGTGTGAGCAGTTTTCTCAAACTGGTTTTGGTGCATCCTGAGTTAGCTTCCTCCCTGGTGCTTGGTGGTCAGAGCATCTGACAGGATGCTGAGTCTGAGCAGCCTTGAGCAGAGGTACAGGCGTGTGCAGTAAGGGCAGCTGAGAGAAAGTGTAGGCTTTAAATTGTGGTTAGGGATAGATAGAACAGGAAAAATATTGCAGGCCTCTTGGTGAGATTAAAGGGGTCCTTTAATGACTAGACCGGGTGCTACCAGGACAGTCCTTCCTGACAAAAAGCCCAGATGTCAGGACCAATGAAATGATGATGCACACAGCAGATTTTATATGAAAGAGGTTTATTAGATGGAAATGGAGAGAGTGAGAAGGAGAGATTAAGACATAATAGGGAGAGGAGAGTAGTGCGCCCCAACAGAGAAAAGGGAGATGATAAGAGACAAGAGGGCAAGAGAGAGACAAAGTGGCAGGTTGATCCTTTTGAGGAGAAACTTAACGATGCCTGTCAGGTGTGGCTACCTGGCAGATGACACATGATGACATCAGAGATGCTAGGCAACCCAGAAGCAAGCTGCCTAAATAGTAACAACTGTACCTTGGTACCTGGAAGAACACACCTCCTCTTATCCAGGCAGGCCCTGATTGGCCAGTATGTCTTGAGTGACATGAGCCCCTCACTTAGGGTTAGAGTGTGCAGAAGGGGAAAAAGCATAACACTACCAGTACCAGGCTTCCTGTTCAGGGCCATGCCTTTTCAAGATCTGCACACATTTGTATTTCAGTAGCCCTTGTGACTGTCCTCCAACAGTGTACAAATCTGTATTTCCATCCAGCTTCAGGACCCACCACTCTATCGAGCTGTGCTCAGCAGCCTGCTACTCCCATTTGTGGGCAATGACCTTCCACTCACCATTTTGGGAATTTGGGGCTTGAGTGAGCTTCCCTCACAACATTCAGCAGCAGCTCTCACATCTCATCACAGGCAGATGTTCAAGCTTGCTCAGAAACAGAGCAGAACCTAGAGCAGGGCACCCAGAAGGACCCGCCTTCTCTTTAGACTAGACTCCCTGATTGGCCAGTGAGTCTTGAGTGACATGAGCACCTCTATTAGGGGGAGACTTTGCTGAGGGACACAGCCTAATACTACCAGGCCCAGATTTCCAGCCCAGGGATGTGCCTTTTCCACACCTGCAGAGACTTGCATTTCAGTAGCACTTGTGCCTGTCTTCCATCTGTCTTCTGACCTTTCCTCAGGCGGGACCCACCACTCCAGCTAGCTCTGCTCAGCAGCCTGTTCTTCCCATTTATGGGCAGTGACCCTCCACTCATCATTTTGGTATTTGGAACTTGCTTGAGTTTCCCTCACAAAACCTAGCAGTAGTGCTCAGAGCACCTCACACCGAATTATTCAAGCATGATCAGCTACAGAGAAGAACCTCCAGCATAACTAGCTGAAGAACTGCCTCCTAGCCTGACAGGCAACTCTCACCAATGGACCATTCCTCCAGACAAAAACTAATCTGTTGGCCTGCCAGCTCAAATGGGAAGCTGTCCTGGGACTTGGGAACACAGGAAAAAACAGCTCTGAGGTGGGACAGGGTCCCCATAGAATGGAATCCTGAGACATGAGAGCCCAAGAACCACACAACTCTGAGAGGAGGTCTCTACAGCATTAAGTGCTACAGCTTCCATGGAAGGGTATCCCCAATTGAACTGAGGAAGTACATCAGGATCTTCAGCTCTAATCCTTTGCCTCTTCTCTGCTGTGCTTCTTGGCTCTTTCCACTAAGAGTCAGAGCATCCAGTAAACCTCAAAAAAAAGGATTTATATTGGAGGATCCAGCGAGTGGAAGAAGAAATCCAGGAGTGGCTGCCTCTTCTCCCTGGAGATGGCAGCAGAGAAGCGAGCAGACAGTCTTCATAGGAGATTTGTTATGGGGTAGAGCTTTCTAGGGCAGAGATTTTCAGAGTGAGGATTGGTAGGATTTCAAGTTCTGAGCTTTGGGGAGTTCAGGATTTCCTGGGTTTTTTTTTGTTTGTTTGTTTTTGTTTTTTGTTGTTCAGAGATTGGTCTGATCTCCAACTCAGGGATAATTTATGTGTGTGTGGGGGGGGTTAATTTAGGAATTGATGGGCTTTCCTGCTCAAATATTAGTGAATTTTTGTTTAGAGTTTTCACTTAAACTTAGCATAATCTGGGATGGGTCCTACATAGGGGATGGAGATGCCCTTTGTGACAGTTACAGAGGCAAATGGAATTATGACAGTTACAGTAGTGTGCAGGAGAGGGTCCCATGGACTCCTGTCTCAAGGGGTTCACAGACTTCAATTCTGAGCTAAACAAAACAACTTTTCTCAAATAAACTCTGAACTTATGCTGAGTGGACAGATACCTGGCTTTGGTCCCTGGCTCACCATGCCAGACCATGTATAGCTCCCTGCATCAGGGGAATGACTAGTTTATTCATTCAGAGATGGTTCTGGAGCTCACTCACTAGCTCCAAATGGATAAGTCAGTTAGGAGCAGCCCCACCTGAGGCTTCAAGAGCTGCTGCCTTCTCCTCCTTTTATGGCTTTATACATTCTTTCATATCAGTTTTCAGATTTACACACTTAGTGTCCTTTGAAAAACAAATGGTATTTCACCCCTTTATACTACTGTAAATAGCACAACTGAAATGATGTATTAAAAACTGTTGGCTATATTCAATTTGCAGCATAAGTTCAATGCAATCCAAAGAAAATTTCTACAAATGTATAAGAGGAAAGATGATCCCAAAGCTATGTGTCATGTTAAAAAAAAAAAAAAAAAACGTAAGAATTCTCAAAAGGATTACAAAGAAATTGTACACAAATTGGGACAATGTGACTTCTGTACTTAGCACAAAGCTACAACAATCAAGAATATGTACAGTATTTCTGAAAGAATGAGGGGATGGTAAGATACAGCCAAAAATGCATGCCTAAAATATATTCACGTTCTAACAAAATGATCTAAGGGAACTATGGAAAGAAAAATGTGAATTTGACCTGTAAGTTTTCATTCTATGTGCAAAAAAATACATGAAACAGACTTCACAGCTCCTACAGAAACAACTGCAAGTGATACCTTAATACTGTTGTATTTCTAACCCTTCAGCTACTACTGATCTCTCTTCCAAACAGAGAGGCCCCATACTCAAGCAGTCTCTGTGGGAAATAATGTTTATCAAAAGGTGGGCTATGGCTCTGCAGCCCTTCACCCCCAATTGTGTATTCAAGCAAATCCAGCACTATTGAATCCCGTATACATAACAAGGATGAAAAATTATTTAACATCTACTTCCTCCCACAGGGACTGTGTCACAGGATGTGGAATCTGCCATATCCAACCTACCTAACACCATCCACACCTGAGAAACCTCTGCATCTCAGAAATTGCTTTAGTATCCTTAAATTGAATTTCCCTGCATTGTGCCATTGAAACTGGTGGTACTAGAAAGCCAATAAAGATTCTAATCAAGTATTGCTGAAACATGATCCTAATCATGTCACGTCTACTAGTTTCAAAACTATGTATAGAGTTTGTCACATAAAATTGGATGTAGAAGGCAAGGTTCAGAACTTCTAGGAACAAGACTTTTTGTTTTTTAATCAGTCATCCAATAGCACACCATAAGCAAAACTGTTTGTGCACACTGACAGTACTAGTATAACAACCATACCTTTCCACTGCCAGGGCTAAAGAGCTTCCCTGTTCCTGGGAAACCACACATGGGAAGGGTCAGATGACAAGGGCTTCTGCCCATGTCACCCAATAGACCAATAGAACCACAGTCTGACCCAGGTCCATGTCATTCCCAGTAGACTCTTATACATAGCTCAGCAGACTTGTTTATCCTGGCCCAGGGAAAACACACTTCACACACATACCATTGTATGGTTTGTAGCCTCCCTCAGAGTGTCCAATAGCTACATCAGGGGAGAATCTAGGAAAGAACTTGAATACTATCTTCTACTGATGTTCCTGATTACTAGGCCTTGACAGAGTCTCCTATTAACTTGGACAACCCAGCTGGACCTCAGAACATTAGCAGCGAGTAGGTCTTCTACTTGGGAATCAGAGATCAAATGACTCAGACAGCTGAGGCCTTTCCAGCTAGGGGCAAACAGGGCCCTCATCTGAGAAATTTCTATTTCTGTATAATTTTCCAATCTCCAGGAGCTCTTCTTGTTCCTCTTAAAAGGCACATTCATTTCCACATTCAATTACACATTCAACGTCCAGTGTTGATATCCCTACCTCATAGCTGAGAACCCCTGCAGCCCACCTTATTCAAAGTCAAACAGTAACAACAATTAATAAAAACGGTCGTCATCAATTTAAAATTAACGCACAGTAAATGAAACCTGCCTTCTAGCTTGACAGGCAAGTCTCCCTGGAGACACTGATTGGCCAGTGTCTTGAGTGACAGGAGCCCTTCCCTTAGGGTTAGTGCCTGATGAAGGTACACAGTATAATAGTCCCAGTCCCAGGTTAGCCATTCAAGCCCATGCCTTATCCAGACCTGCAGAGATGTGCATTTCAGTAACACATGTGCCTGTCTTCCATCTATCTTTCCACCTATCCCACCAGGCAGGGCCCATCATTTCAATCAGCCCTGCTCAGTGGCCTACTCCTTCCATTTATGGGCAGTGACACACCACTCACCATGTTGGTATTTTGGAATTTGCTTGAACTTCCCTCACAACACCTAGCAGCAGTGCTCAGAGCACTTCATATGGAATCATTCAAACCTGATCAGCAACAGAGCAAAACCTCCAGCATAACTCCCTGAAGAACCTGCCTCCTGGCCTGACAGGCAAGTCTACCTGAAGGCCCTGGTTGGCTAGTTTGTCTTGAGTGACATGAACACCTTTGTTAGGGGTAGAATGTGCTGAAGGTACCTAGCCTGTTGGTTCCTGATTCAGGTCTCCTATACATGGGCAAAACTTTTCTAGGTATGCAGAGATTTGTAATTCAATAACACTTGGTGCCTTATCTCAAAGCCTTCCTGTCTTCCCATCCAGCCCAGGGAGGACCCAGCACTTTACTTAGTGATGCTCATCATCCTGCACCTCCTATTTGTGAACAATGACACTCCAATCACCATTTTGGGCCTTCAGAATTTCCTTGAGCTTTCCTCAAAAGATCCAATGTCCACTCTCAAATCTCAGAACACTGGGGCCTTCCAGCTTGCTCAGAAACAGAGCAGAACCTAGAGTGCTGCATCTAGAAGGACCTGCCTTCTCTTCTGCATGGAGACCCTGATTGGCCATTTAATCTTGAGTGATATCAACACCTCTGTTAGGGTTAGAATGTGCTTAAGGTACATAGCATATTGGTTCCTGGTTCAGGCTTCCTATCCAAGGACAAAACTTTTCCAGGTATGCAGAGATTCACAGTTCAGCAGCATTTGTCCTTTCCTCCTGCCTTCCTGTCTGTCTTCCCATCCAGTCTAGGGAGGACTAACCACTTCAGCTTGCTCTGTTCAGCTGCCTGATCCTTCATTTTGTTTGTAGTGATACCAAACTCAGCAAGTAATAGCACCAATGAATACTTCCCCTTCTTCTTACTGGAATCAAGGTGGATAACTAGTATAATGAAATTGGAGTTATCAGTCTGTCCCACAATTACAAAAAGAGAGTTTAGGAAACAAGGGTTTGAGCTTTTTTCTTTATGTTGTGTTCAGGTAAACTGCAGCTACTTTTTAAATGGTAGGCATGAGACAAACCTAACAAAAGAGCAAGAAAGTGATGATAAACACTGAAGTGCATTATTGTTAGCCTGTACATCTTCCTCAGTGAGGAAGGGAAAAAGAAACACAGATATATATATATATATATATATATCTGTATATATATATATACACACACACATATATATATATATATATATATATAATTCAAGGTTCCATAGATGAACAGAACTCATAGACTAAATCTCTATGTATATAGAAAGTTTATTCATTTGAATATCTCACAAGCTGTGGTGCAACTAGTCCAAACAATGGCTGACTACCAATCGAAAGTTGAAGAAGCAAATAGTTATTCAGTGCAGGTAGCTGAATATCTCAGATGGTCTTCAGTGTATAACAGAATTCCAAGGAGTAGGCTTAATGAGAGTAAAAAAAAAAATGAACTTGGTAGCTAGAGGTAGGGCAAGCAGAAAAAGAGAAAAAGCTAATACTTTCAATGTCCTTTACATAGATAGAATATAATCAGACTAGACACTAGCTGTGGATGAGATTAAAGAAGGGTTGTTTTCCACTTTAAAAGCTATGAGTATGAAAAATTCCCCACAGTACCCAACTCTTTGTGTTTGCCATAGGTCCACATACAGTCAAAATGACTGCCTAGATTAGCCATCACACTAGGCAATGCAGAAAAACCGAGAAAGAGGTTTTTGCTGGGGCAGGCAATAAGAGCATGTGAGGCCTTTCCAAAGCAATGGTTTTCTTCAACAAAGCAAGCACTGGGATTTCACTTAGGGAATATGGATATGGCTAAATGTGGGTTCACCTACTCTGAGCCATGCTAAATAATATCTATGCTAAATTAAATCCTACTCTGAATGTAATCACAATGTAAAATCAGAGCTTTAAGGGCACTCTTTGCACAAAGTCATGCTGAAATATATGTAATTTCAAAGAATGATGGACAGAAATGCCTTTGGAACTTTTATTTTGGACCACAATTTCTTACCTGAAAATTAAGTAAATGACTCTACTAAAGTAGATTGCTCAGTAGGCAATGCCTTCTAGTAATCATGATTTCTGATCTATCAGGTTGATGTTTTAATGCTACATTTCCCACTTATACAAAGGACAGAGAGCACCAATTCACAAAACTTCAATTCAAATATACATCTGTCAGCACTGGGGCCAGTATCCTTGAGGGGAAAATGCAATATACTGTATATTTTTGGAATCGTTTTGATACATAATACTTCCACATAACAATGGATGCTTTAGAATTTAATCTGTGGATTTGGGCATGGTGGCACACACCTAGAATAACAGCACTCAGGAAGGATGAAGCCCAAATTTGGGGCCAACCCGGTCTACAAATTGAGAACAGGACAGCCAAGGCTACACAAGGAAATTCTGTCTGTAAAACAAACAAACAAACAAACAAACAAGCAGACAACTCACTCTGTGGACCAAGATGACCATAATCTCAGAGGAATTAGCCTACCATGGACTCCCAGGTCTAGGCTGACAGTGATGTACTTCTGATCCAAATGGAGATATGTTTTTAAAATGACCTATCCTTGAATCAAGGAACGAAATGATAAAATAAGATGTACAAAGGAAACATTTTTCTTTTAATGAACAGTGGTAAATCTTCAAATGCTACAATTATTTACACCTGAAAATCATTTGTCATCAATAAGTGGGTTCTTTGCTTTGTTAATATTATCCATTTAAACTTGTTTGAGTGTGTTTCTGTGTACATACCTATGCTATGGTGTGTGTATATGTGCCAGTGAGAGGACAACTTGTTGCTATTTATTATCTGCATCCCATATGTGCGTTCTCAGCATGGAACTCAAAGAGTCTTTTGGCCAGTGACCACAATGGCCTTTATTTAGGTTGAAAAAATATTTGTGTATGTGCTAGTGTGTGAGTTTGCATATACAACGGCACAATTTTACAAATGTTAAAAACATTTGTAGGAGTGATATAGGCTACTCAAAGTTTGAGCTCAAATCAAGGTTAGCAACAACCAACTTTACCCACTGAGACAATTCTCTGACATTCACTTGTAGTTCTGAGAAAGTGTTATGAACAAGTCTTTACTCCTAAGAATGAACTAACCCATTTCAAAACACAAAACAGTAAATTATTTTCATTTGCTAATAGCATTTATTATTCAAGTCACATCATTTTTCCTCCATCCTCAGATGACAATTTGTTTACAATCTGAATAGAAGACAATATTATACTGATGTACTGTTTCAACTAAGTTTATTTGAGTATCAATGAACTCGGTGGGGGAATGACTGTGGTATGTAAAACTGGCAACATAACCTTGAACATCATATAACAATGACAAAACCCACAAAGTGTCACACACCCTTCATATATCTGCCATGGCCTAAGATCCCATATTTACATTACACACACACAACATGCTTTTTTGAAATACATCTCATTGCTTTTACATTATCTAACACCTCAAGATAATTCTCTTAGAAGTCAGTTCTCCAAGATGATGTGACATATAGTAAATATGTGAACACGAAGAAGCATGGAACTTCAAACAATATATACATATATAAACACTTACTATTGAGCATCTTAATACTAATTACTGACAACCAAGCAAGACTGAAAACAAACGTCTTAATGGAATTTGTAACATAGAAAAAGTACCACGCTTTCTCAGAGACCCTTCCTTGAAAACTATGATCACAGACTGCCTGATATAAATAAGCAATGGGCCACATAGATGATGGAGATCCCATTCTATACATTGCAGCAGAAAAATAACTTTCACCAAGTGGAAATGCATTAGAACATGAAAGCCACCACAGAAAGAATATCAGAACAACCTAATAAACTTCTGTGAGTAGATTTGCTGCACATACAGCATACTTCAATATCTACTCCAGTGTTTCAAAATAATGACCACAACCACAGCTGGTGATCTCCTCCATTACATTTAAGTGAATATTGTAAATCATTTACTTCCTCCAAGACTATGAGAAAAACATTTAAAGGAGTTTCTTTTCTTGAAAGAGAATATATTTATTATGTCCAAAGTCATCACATCTTATATAAAAATAGGTTTGCTCTCTTCTAGGAATTCTTTTCTACTTCTTGACATCAAGATGATATATAAAGATTTAACATAGTTACAGTACTAGAGACATGGCTGTGAAGTTAAGACAAGTTCATTCCCAGGACCTAGGTCAGGTTTTTGACAACTTTCTGTAATTCCTGTTACAAGAAGATCAAATGGAAACCAGAATGGACAGGCATATAAACACACAAAGACACACTGAGATAATGATGGAAATTAAAATAAATTCTTAACCAAATATATGTTTACTCAAGAATGTTTTACTTGTGTAAGCATGCATTCCTGTAACTCAAGGGTTGAGGCAACTACAGTCTTATCCACAGAATTTTTCTTCATCAAAAATTCCTTCATGTAAGTGAAATCAAATGTGTAGGGTGAAGTGAGAGAAATGAATCCTTCTAAGTTGGTGGTATCATTTGTGAATGTTTAGGAAATACAGCAGAAACCTAAGGTTTCTCTCCAGTGTGAGTTCTTTTATGTATTTGGAGGCTGTATCTTACTTGGGAAGGGCATGATAGTATTCAACTGTATTCATCTGTAGTTCACACTCTGCTTCATGCTGCAGGTTGAGGATGTGAACTCCAAGCTTACTACTTTATCTGCCATATATGATACTTGTGATGCCCATTTCATAGTGATCCCATATCCCTCTGGAACCTTAAGGCAAATTAAAGACATTTGGAGGTTGCCTTTGACATTGTGTTTTGTCACAGAAAGGGCAATAATACATACATGTAAAATTTATAACTGGACGATTTACTTCAGGTAACTGAAAAGAATTTTAAAATCTAAAAGGTTTACCTAGTGGTTTAAATTCCTAGGTCTTTTGTCCATATCAGTTTTTAATTGGAAACAAAATGAAGATGGATATCATAATGCATGAATACATTGTTGACACTTGTTACAATTTTCCTCCCAAATCTCCTGTAACTGAATGCAAGTTGACTTGTCAAAGACCTCAACAAATCTTTTATCCTGTTAGGTTTTCTTGAGAATGAATTCTTTCAGGTTCTCAATGACTCCTGTGATATGCAAAGGCTTTAAGAGCTTGCTCACACACTAAAGCCTTTACTCTTCTATAATGGTAATACGAAGTACAAAAGGTTACTGTACTGACTACATTCATGGGGTTTCTTTGCAGCATGACTTTTTCCTCATGATTTCAAAGACAAATCCATGAAAAGGATTTACCACATTGCATATTCACAGGGTCTCACTGAGGTATGTGTTCTTCTAAGTACGTGGAAATAACTGCATTAAGAAAAGACTTTATCACATTGATTACATGTGCAAGGTTTCTCGCTACTATCTACTCTTTTATAGACTTGAAGTTGACTTTGACATGCAAAACATGAAAAAGTAATTTGTAGGTGTGAATATGCTAAAAAAAATTTTCTCTATGTATTGCTTTTTAGATAACAATTCCCAATGAAATATGGGGTGAACCCAAATTTAAGTTCATCATTCCTAGGAAAGCTGCAGACTTCCCAATAGCTGACAAGCTTTCATCATTCATCTTTTGTTTCCCAAAACACGACTGTTCCATACCATATATTCACTTTGCCAAACATAGTGACTGTCCCAAACCACATTTTCTCTTCCCTAAAACATAATACCTTTTCCTAACCACAAAAGAACAAATGGATATGACTGTTTGGACTGTAAAATCTACACTTTTGCATCAGGTGAATTCCTCAATGCCATAAACAAATCCCATATCCTTAACCATGACTGATGGAAATAACTTAGTTGTAAAATGGCAGAGATGTTTATGATTTTCAACTCAGAACCTCTGTAACTTTCTGGCTTAGTGGGTGGATAGGTATCACAGTTCAGTTCCCAAGAATGTTATGTACCACTAACCAACCAGTAGTGACTGGGTGAAAATACATTTTTGTCATTTGCCCTGAACATGTGTTTGAGTTGTATTGGATTCTGTGGACCGAAAAACACAAAGGCCTTACCATGTTGCTTATGTACTCAGAATTTCTCTCCAGTATGAAACTTTTATGATGAAGACAATAGACATATGCAAAGGGCTCACATTTTGAAACATTTATAAAGTTTCTCTCCAGTTCTAATTCTTTCATGATGATGGTTATACAAATGTGGAACAGCTTAACCACCTTAAATACATTCATAGTCTTTCTGTTCAATATGAATGCTTCCATGACTTTGAGGATGATTGTGAGGAGCAAATTTTTCCACATTGGTTACATTCATAAGGTTTCTCTCCAATATGTCTTCATGTTATAGGAAATTACTATCCTGTCAAAATACTTTATCAGATTGGTTACATTCATACAATTTCCAGTGTGCATTCTTCTATGTGCATGCAGATTATTATGGCATACAAAGGTTTTGACACATTGGTTACATTCATAGGGTTTCACTCCAGAAAGTGTTCTTGTTCAAGATGACTCTTACATGAAAAGACTTTAGGACATTGACAATATTCATAAGGATTTTCTTCAACATGGATTTTTATGTATTAGGAAATGACTGTGTTGTACAAAGGTGATTCCACACTGCTTATATTCATAAGGTTGTTCTCCAGGATGTGTTCATTTTGTCTTTAGAGACGATTCGGGAAATGCATAGACTTTATCACATTGGGTACATTCAAAAGATTTCTCTCCAGTGTGAGTTCTTTCATGTGCTACCAGATGACTATTCTGTGCAAAGGCTTTACCACACTGGTTACATTCATAAGGTTTCTCTCCAGTGTGCATTCTCTTATGTTTTAGGAGATTACCCTTATGTGTAAATGCTTTACCACAATGGTTACATTCATAAGGTTTCTCTCCACTGTGAGTTCTTTTATGTAGCATGAGAGTACTGTTACATGAAAAGGCGTTACCACACTGATTACATTCATAAGGTTTCTCTCCAGTGTGAGTTCTTTTATGTATTTGGAGAATGCTGTTACGTGCAAAAGCTTTACCACATTGGTTACACTCATAAGGTTTCTCTCCAGTGTGAGTTCTTTTATGTATTTGGAGACTACTGTTACATGCAAAGGATTTACCACAATGGTTACATTCATAAGGTTTCTCTCCAGTGTGAGTTCTTTTATGTATTAGAAGAGTACTTCTCTGTGCAAAGGCTTTACCGCATTGGTTACATTCATAAGGTTTCTCTCCAGTGTGAGTTCTTTTATGTATTAGGAGATCACTGTTACATGCAAAGGCTTTACCACACTGATTACATTCATAAGGTTTCTCTCCAGTGTGACTTCTTTTATGTATTAGGAGATTACTGTTACATGCAAAGGCTTTACCACACTGATTACATTCATAAGGTTTCTCTCCAGTGTGACTTCTTTTATGTATTAGGAGATTACTGTTACATGCAAAGGCTTTACCACACTGATTACATTCATAAGGTTTCTCTCCAGTGTGTGTTCTTTTATGTCTTCGGAAATCACTGTTAGATGCAAACGCTTTTCCACATTGGTTACATTCATATGTTTTCTCTCCAGTGTGAATTCCTTTATGTACTTTGAGACTACTGTTACATGCAAAGGCTTTACCACGTTGGTTACATTCATGAGTTTTCTCTCCTATATGTGTCCTTTTACGTCTTAGAACAAGACTGTTATTTGCAAAGGTGTTATCATGTTCGTTACATTCATAGTGATCCTCACCAGTATGCGCACTTTTATATGTGTAGGGACACCTGTGATGTGCAAAGACTTCGTCATATTGAGTATCTTCAGGGTGTTTGTCTCCACTATGACTGTTTTCATACCTGCAAAGATAATCAGCACATATGAAAGCTTTACCACATTCATTGCACTAAAGAATGCTATTGTCTATGTGACTTAATTTTTCAATTCGGTGGGAAGGTAAAGAATAATTACATCTTGAGTTTTCATCATTATTTTTACATTCATGGTGATATTATCTAGGGGGTTGTTTTGCATATTTCAAAATACCTGTGGTGGTAAAAATATTTGTTACCTGTCTCACATTTATATTACACTTTCTTCTATATAATGTTTTACCACAGATTTGTAGAAAACTGCAAGACCTCAGACCTTTAACACACTGACAGGATTCATCAATTTCCCTATACTGTGTGCCATACTAAATATGCAAAGAAAACACGCAGAGTAATTTGCATATTCCTAAAACTTATATTTTCTGTAGTGTGATTTTGTGAGAACTCCTAATGAAGATGCATAACAAGTTCATTGATGCTGGTGCATACTTTGTGAAAGTGTGTGAATGCCGACTGCTAAGTCAGCAGAGAGATACGTGCTAATGAGATCATAGTATTGTTAGTTCTGTGGCCCATCACCTGTCCTATATTTTGTAAACATTTGTCTTTCATCACTTATCTATTGGGAATAATAAAGAGCTAACAACTGATAGCAGGGCACAAAATGGAGTGCAGAACTTCTGAGTGAGAGAGGGTTGCTGGGAAGAAAGCAAATGACAGGCAATTCACCACAGGCCAGTGATGTTAACAGAAGGACGTGAATATGAACAGAGAAGTAGAGCTGGCCATGCATCAGGACACTGTGCTAGGTTTATTTGTGTTAGGGAAAAAATGGTTCAGAATATGCCCAGGAAAATTGCCTAAGCTTTAAAATATTAAAAAGCCTCTGTGTCATTATTTGTAGTGCTGACAGCTCTAATTAGGGCATATAATCCATAACAGGTATCAATTTTTAAACATCTACTCAAAATGGGGACTACTATACCTTTTAGTTGTTGTGGATAGTACATTGTTTATTTCAATATACATATACTAACATGACTGTACTCATTGTGATATATGATAAAACTATTAAAAGAATAATAAGTGACATGGTTTCATGATGCATTCAGACATTTGATTTTTTTCATCACAGACGTGCTATAGGGATTATGGTTTTTCCACAAACTTAGCAACATTACTACAAGTATATTAGTAACCTAGTTTTACTATGGACTACTTGATTAGTATAATGTTTTGGATATACTTTCATCATTCTTTACTTTGAATACATTTGGCAATATCTGAGTTGTAGGAGACTAAACAAATTGCAGTTCTACCTTATTACAGTAATGAGGCTATGAGTTAAAAATTGACCTTGTGTAAGGTATGTTTTCCTTGCATTCTTTCTTAGAGGATGCCCTGCAAAAACACATCAAATACCTAACATGGAGGTACATGGTTTAGTAACAAGTTAGTCATCATCAATAAATACACTTAAAGCAGTTCATTTACACTGTCCATTCTCTTTCCAACTTCCAAAACATATTAAAACTTTCTCAGAACCATATTCATATAAGCTTACACATGAAAATTACCTTGCATGTCTTCTATAAGGTTGACAATACTCTTCCATATTATGATCTTCCCAACTGTAGCCTAAAACATAGTAACAAAAAATGTATGCTTTATTATTGGAAATAAGACAAAATTAAAATCGTGATCTATGGTCAATCAAAGAACCATTCACCTCATTCTTCCATATTTTCAAGAGAAATTACAGAAACACATCAATAATGAATATAGATTTTTTCCCCACATTTTAAAAAGTAAAGAAAATTCACTGTCCTACCTATAGCAGTAAGGTTCCAGTAGGTCTCCAACATTACATCTTTATAGAGATTCCTCTGGGAAGGATCCAGCAAAGCCCACTCTTCTTGAGTGAAGTTCATATGCACATCATTGTAGGTCAATGCAGTCTAAAATAACCACACACGTATAAAAGAAAGCATGATGCTTAGAATACTGGAAATGTATCCTTCATTTACAATATTTTCAAAGTATTCTGGTTTTTCTTCTACTTATTTTGTGACACACAAGTTTTAAGGCAATAACTAACTCTTTTTAGGAGGAAACTGAATAGTGAAGTTCATCTCTCTCATCCTTTAACTAGGATACAGACTTGCAAGAGAAATGTCAATCAACAGATAAAGAGAGAGTAAACAGATCAACAGTACTGAGCCCAGATGAGAGAAATAGTATAAACAATTCCTGACTCTTATAAGAATGGGCAGGCTGGGTGTATTATCTGATGACTTTAATTCCAAAATCACTCAGGAAACAGAGGCTGGTGTATCTCATAGAGCTGGATGGTAGCCTGCTCAATGCAATAAGTTCCAGGACACTCAGGGGTACATAATCAGATCCTGAATAATACACAAAAATTAATCAAACAAACAAGATAAAAAACTTAAAGATCTTTCTCAAGTTTCTACAAAGAGTTACACATTCACTCCAGTTCTGCATACATGTCTAGAAACCATAAGTGCCTCATTTCAAACTGTAATATTAATATGATCTTTTTAAAAATGAAATGTATGCTTGAACAATTACAAAAGGAGAGATGAAAATATTAGCAATTTAAATGTTGATCATCAATAGGCAACACAGGGAATGGAGGTATGGCTCAGTGGTTAAGAACACGGTTCTTCCAGAGGACCTGGATTAAATTCCCACACCCACAGGACAGCTAATAGCTGTCTGTAACACAAATATATTCAATAAAATACTCGCAAAACAAATCCAAGAACACATCAAAGATATACACGATGAACAAATTGGCTTAATGTCAGGGATACAGGAATGGTTCAACATATGAAAATACATCAATGTAATCCACCATATAAACAAACTGAAAGATCAAGATCACATGATCATCTCATTAGATGAGAAAAAGCCTTTGACAAAATATAACACCCTTTCATGTTAAAAGACTTGGAGAAATCAGGCATATAAGGAATCAGGCACATACTTAACATAATAAAGGCAGTAAAAAGCAAGGTGAGGGCTAACATAAAATTATTTGGAGAGAAACTTAAAGAAATTCCACTCATATAAGGTACAGGACAAGGATGCCTCCCCTCTCCATATCTTTTCACTATACCCCTTAAGTCCTAGTAAAGCAATAAGACAATTAAAGGTTATCAAGGAAATACAAATTGGAAAGGAAAAACTCAAAGTATCATTATTCACAGATGATTTACTAGTATACCTCGGTAACCTAAGAAATTCTACCAGAGAATTCCTACAGTTGATATACACTTTCTACAAAGTAGTTGGGAACACAATTAACTAAAAATTTCATTAGTCCTGTATACAAATGAAAAATGGGTTGGGAATGAGATTTGGGAAACAACACCCTGAACAGTAGCCACAAACAACATGAAGTGAAAGACCTCTATGACTAGAATTTGAAGTCTTTAAAGAAAGAAACGAAAAAAAATATCAGAAGATAGAAAGATCTCCCAAACTCATGGATATATAGGATTAACATAGTAAAACAGCATTCTTTTTTTTTAAAAAAAATATTAATTATACTTTATTCATTTTGTATCCCCCCTGTAGCACACTTCCTCCTTCTTTCACAAAACCCTCCCTTTATCCCCCTTCTTTAAAACAGCATTCTTAAAAAATGCAGTCTATGGGTTCAATCCATTTCCCAACAACATTCCAACACAATTCTTTACAGACCTTGAAAGAGCAAACATTAACTTCAAATGGAAAAATAAAACACCCTTGATAGCAGTAGAATCCTGTACAGTTGGAATAAGCACACAGAAATAAACCCACACTCCTATTGGAACTTTACTTTCAACAAAGAAGCCAAAATCATACAATGGAAAAAAGAAGTATCTTACACCACTCAAATGGCTAAAATAAAAAACTAAAGTGACAACACATTCTGGTGAGGATGTGGAGAAAAGAGAACTTTCCTTCAGAGCTGATGGGAGTGTAAACTTGTACAACTTCCCTGGTAATCAAACTGGTACATTCAAGAAAATTGGGAATAGTTCTACCGCAATACCCATCTATACCACTCCAGGGGATACATCCAAAAGATGTTCCATTTGTTCTACTATTTTCATAGCTGCCAGAAAGTGAAGAATGGATAAAGAACTTCTAGTACATTTACACAATGGAACACTCCTCAGTTATTAAAAATAAGAAATCATGGAAATTGCAGGCAAATGGATCGAACTAGAAAAGATCATTCTGAGAGAGGTAACCAAGACGCAGAAAGAAACACATTGCTAATAGACCTATAGTATAGTATAGGATATGCATACTACAATCCACACACCCACAGAAGCGAAGTAACAAGAAGAGTCCATGGGAGGTTGCCAGAACGTCACTCAGAATAGAAAACAGAACAGACAGCAGAAGTGGATGAAAAGAGGGAACTGGGCAGGAAGGCAGAAGTTGGAATAGGGAGGGGAAAAATATGGGTATCAGATGTGGGGAGAATTGTAGTAGGAGGTGAGAGGGTTGAGAAAAAGAAAGGAGACTGAGGCGGTTTCTCTTTGGAGTTATTTGATAGGGAAGGTTCCTGAGAGGACCTGGGTGTGACTGGGTGTGACTCCAGCTGAGACTTCTAACAGAGGGGCAGGGAAAAAGAGACATAGAAAAAGAAGTGACCACCTCCTAGACAGTCAGGACTAGGGAAGAGAAGAAACAACAACTGGACCACAAAACTCCTGATCCAAAAATTACCCTGCTTACAAGGAGTTTAGGGATGATAATGAGGGAACAAAGATTGAGGGAAAGTCCAACCAATAATTGGGTGAGCCTGAGATCTACCTAACACTAGAGAGCCAGCCAATGAAACTGTAGATTTTGCTTTGCTAAGCTTGTAGAAGAGCCTAAACGTGTCTGTTATCTCAGAGGCTCCACCCAGCATCCAATGGAGACAGAAGCTGGAATTTGTAACTAAGCATGGGGTGGATCTCGGGGGGTCTTGTGGAAGTACTAGGGTAAAGATTGATGAACCTGGAGGGGATAGAAAGCCACAAGACCAACAGAGACAAGTAACCCAGACCCAGCAGGGGTACAGAAAATGAGACATCAACTAAAGAGCATGCATATGCATAGTGTGGACCTAGGCCCACTGAACTTATCTGTATGGTGAGCAGCTTGGTCCATGTGGGTGGAGTGCGAAGAGGAGTAATGTGAACTCTACTGCCTCCCCTTGTCAGGGCTGCCTTGCCTGGCCTCAGTGGATGAGGATCTATCAGTCCTGATGTGACTTAATGTGTTGCAAGGGGTTGATACAGGGAGAGGAGAGCATCCCTTCTCTGGGAGGAGAGGGAGAAGTCTGAGGGTGGACTGAGAGCACAGGAAGGAGGGATCACATTGGGTTGTAAAGTCAAAAAACAATATATATTAATTTAATAGACTCAGAGAGAGGAACAGTGGGATTGGGAAGGCATAAGGGAGCTGTAGCTGGGATACAAAAGAACAAATTGTAATAAATAAAAGAGAATAAAAACAAAAAAATACACTGTCTAAACAATCCAGAGTGCAAACTGGCAACATGATCTTGGCCATCATGTAGGAATGATCACAATAAATCCCAAAAATTCTCATCATGTCTTCACATATCTGTCATGGCCTAAGAACTCATAGTTACATTACACACATATAACATGCTTTTTTTTAAAACAAATCTCACTGTTGTTACATTATCTAGTAATCTAGATAATTCTCTTAGAAGGCAGAACTTCAACATGATGTCCCTTATAGTAACAAACGACAACATGAAGATGCATGTAACTTCAAACAATACATACAAACATATATACATATATTCTATTAAGCATTTTAATATTAACATTGGTAAATTATGTTGACAACATAGAACATATTGTGGGTACATCTTCCATCCTTGGACTCATACTCCGAAGGCTCTCACATGAGAATCAAGATTTCAAATGTAGCCTTGGCTAACATCCAAGCCAGCTTTGAAAGCAAGCATCACCATCTAGGAAATCATTTAGCATTTTTCAGTTCTACCTTACTTAATTTCTTAGAACATGAGCAGACTAAGAAAGATTGGGGGCCAAATTACCACTCAAATGACCTATAGCTTAAATTTTTATGGAGTCAATTTTCCTCAGAAATCCTAGGCTATCCACTTCCTCTGTATATACTACACTCAACATTCTGAACTTCCAGGTCCTAAAGGAAGAGCCAATTAAGCTCTGGACTTTTGCCACCTCAAGATCTGATATATTCCACAATCCTCTAAAAAGAGAACATTCTCAGGTCTGTCCAGGAGCAAAGTCACTTTCGGCATATTTTCTTTTTCCTAACCTGCTACTGCGCTGCTGTGATTGAATACTCTAAACAAAAACATCTCAGGTCATGAATGGGTTTACTTGTTTAGTCCTGTCAGACCAAAGTACATCATTGTGGAAGCCTAGGATAGAAACTAAAGTTTCGAGAAAACTAAGGCAAAAACCATGGCAAATATTGTTTACTGCCTTGTGCTCTTGTATCTTCATCATTCCATGCTCAGCTAGCTCTTTTCTAGCCCAGGGCAACTTGCTCAGAGATATTGTCATACTCAATTGAAGAGCCTTCAATAGAAATCTTCAGTCAACATAATCTCTCATTTACATAGAAACCTGCCATTTTCTCATTAGTTTATTTTGTCACTTTATATACTCCTTGCAGCTCCATACCTCCTCTCCTCCTGGTATCATCCTCCCATCCTCTTCCCCTACTCCTCCTCCTCTTCTCATGAAAGGGGAGGCTCCTCATACCAACTCTTCTCAGCACATCAAGTTGCATACAAACTAAGTGCATCTTCCTCCAGTGAGGCCAGCGAAGGCAGCACAACAAGGGTAAAGTGATTCATAAACAGGCAAATGTGTCCATGTCACAGATAGCCCCTATTTCAAATGTTACATGACTGATATGAAGAAAAGCTGCCCATCAGCTAGATGTATGTAGGGAGCCTAGGTCCAGCACATGCATTTTCTTTGGATGGTGACAACCAGTCATTTTATGATGGCATGCTGCTAACTGAATTTACCATGTGAAAAAAAACAAACAAACTGAGAATTCTCAGGATTATGAAGACATTTTACACACAGAGACAAAATATAACTTCTGCACTTACTTTACAGCAAAAACAATGTAGATTGTGCACAATATTTGTGAAAGAATAACGCAAAAATTCCTAGAACATAAGCCCAATAATCTAGTCAAATGTCCATCCAGATACCTAAGGAAACCCAACCATGAGTCTTGAGTGACATGAGCATCTCCTTTAGCATTAGAGTGTACTGAAAGAAAAAGGTTTAGTGATTTCTGGTCCAGGCTCCCATTTCAGGGCAACACCTTTTCCAGATCTGCTGTTTCATATTCCAGTATCATTTTGCTCTGTCCTCCCCTAGCCTATCCTCAGTCTCCCAACACTCAGTAGGCACTTTCCCTCTTTCTCTTGGAATCAAAGTGGATAATGGCACAGCCCATTATTCAACCTGAAGGGGAGTGAAAAATCTTTCCCACTGGTGGAAGAGTGCCAAGAATATTAAGAATTAAAGAAATATTTTTAGAAAATGCAATGAGCTTTTTTTTTTCCTGTAACTTCACAGAAAAAAAATGGGCTGGGGATGTGGTTCAGCTGGTATAGTGCTTGCCTAGCATGCATGAAGCTGTGGGTTCGAGCCCAACACCACATAAAATTTGACATGGTGGCATTGCCTGTAATTAAAGCACTTAGGAGGTACATGTGGGAGTATCAGAAGTTCAAGCATATCCTTGGCTAGTGAGTTTATGACCATCCTCAGCTAAATGAGGTCATGTCTGAAAATGAAAAGCAAAACAAAACAAGCTTTTTTTCAGTATTGAGGATGAAATCTTTGGTCTCATATATGCTTGGCACACTTGCTACCATTGAGCTACCTCCCCAGTTTACCCAAATTTACTTATATCTATTAAAAATAATAATAATAAAAAACCTGAGAGGGCAAAAATGAGCTAAATGACTCAGTGAATGAAACACTTCTTGCTATTCCAAAAATAAATCTAAGTTTAATTCACAGTATCCACTTAGGGTGGCTCAAAGCAGCTGGTCCACCTCCACAGGATTTTGTGACTTTTTCTGGCCTACTCAGATGACAAAAAGAGGAACGGAACTAAAAGAAAAAGAAAAGAAAAGAAAAGAAAAGAATAAAAGAAGAGAAAACAAAAGAAAGAAAGAAAGAGAAAGAAAGAAAGAAGAAGAAAGAAAGAAAGAAAGAAAGAAAGAAAGAAAGAAAGAAAGAAAGAAAGAGAAAAGCCTTGAATAACAGCACTTGGGAGGCAGATTCCTGTGAGTTCAAGTCTAGCCTGGTGTACAGAGCAATTCCAGGACATCTAGGACTACATAGTAAGACACTGTTTTGAAAAAACAAAACCAACAAACTGACCAAACAAATAAATATATAAGAGAATTTAATTTTTTTTCAAATTAATTTCAGTGCATTAACAGGCCAAAAGGCAAAGCAGCTACCTTACAGCAGAGTTACAGGTAGCCATGAGCCATGAGATGTGCGTGCTGGGAAGTGACTTCAGGTCATATGCAAGAGTAACTACCAATCTTAACTCCTGACCCATCTGGCTCCTCTCCTTTTGAGACATGATTCCATGTAACCTAGGCTGCCTGCAAACTCTACATGTAGCTGAGAATGACCTTGAACTTCTATCTTTCTGCCTTCCCTTCTCCTGTGCTGGGGACTACAGGTGTTTACTACCATATCTCTCTTACAAAAGTGCTGAGGCTCAAACCCAGGGCTTCATGCATGTTAGCTAGTCACTCTACCAACTGAGCTACAGCCTCAGGAGGAGGTCCATATCATCTTGATGCTGTTCATCAGAAGCCAGCACACAAACTGGCTGTAGAAGAACATCTTTTTAAAAATAGCATAAAGGAACAGAGGAAAGTAGATGGCAGGAGCAGTTCATTGGTTTTTCTCACATGAAATTTTAGTAATACTTTGGACTTTCTTGACAGCTTCAAAATTTTAATGTGTGCAATGTAGAGGAAGAGAGTATGTGTGGCCCTAGTAATACACACCAGTAATATCTATACTCTGGAAGCCAAGGTAGGTAAATTCAGACTTTGTTGCCAGTCTCAGCTGCACTGTGAGTTGAAGTCCATCTTTGGCTATGTAGAGAAACTATATCAAAAATAAAATACTTTTTTTAAATTAAAAAAAATATATATATTTATTTGCTTGTTCATTCATTTATTACAATCTATTCACTTTGTATCCCTGCTGCAGCCCCCTCCCTCATCTCCTTCTCATGCCACCCACCCTCCCTTTTCTCCCTTTATGCCCTTTCCCTAGTGCCCTGATAGGGTAGATTTCCTCCCATGATGATACCTGATTAAAAAAAAAATAAAGGCCCACGAGAATGACAACTGTTACTCCCATGATAAAATAGAACCCCTAATTAAATGAAAGGTTAAGATCTCAGACTTTAGAGATCCTGACATTCCTTACTCTAAATAGATATCCTTGTTTTTCCTCCTGTCTCCTTATCTACAGTTACTATTATGCCCTGATCTTGAGATCCTCAGAAACCACCAGGAGACAACTCCCTTGGGAAAACAAGAGAGCTTTATTGAGAGAGCAATCAATCTTGGGACCTACATCTCACTGCTACAGCAGTAGAAAAGTGTGACCCTGAGCCCTGGGTGAACAGGGATTTTAAAGGAAAAAACTGCAAGCAGGGGATTTTTCCATGCCTTGGTGTTATGGGACGGGGTAACACCTGAGGAGTGAGGTGACCACTGATGCTTAACAATAACTGCTATTCTAAGCTATCTGAAAGTACATCTGGAACATTTGGGAATATTCTATTTTGCTTTCATTGGCTGTTGCTAGGGAGTTCACTTTGTTTTCTGCCAAATGTACATTCCATGTTTTTTCCTGGAACTGGAGTTCAGTGGCCTGTCACAGGTGCACACAGGATGGTTTCTCACCTCAAAATGGAGTCACTCAAGCTAAGTTAAGCTATTCATTACCGTGCTGAATTTTATTTTACCTAGACTCATGTAGAACTCTTTCTGTGAATCATGCTGTCATCAACTACTCAACAGTCTTGCCCAGAGGGGAATCACTACTCCTGCTGAGTCTATGATCTCACCTTTCCTTCTATGACACATCCCTCCCTACCCAGCCTGTCCAAGGCCCATCCCCACAAAGATAGAATATCAAATTTATAAGTCATGCTGGCTGTCACTGATGATCCAAACATGGCCTTTGCCCTCACTTATTAAGAGAATCTAGGGTCTGGCCATGGTGATGAATGGGAGGTGGAGGAGGAAGGATCTGAAGTTCAAAGTCATCCTCTGTTACATAGAAAAGTTCAAAGTCATCCTGATCTACAGGAGAGCCTGTCTCAAACCTCAAAAAAAAAAAAAAGAAAGGAAAGGAGAAGGAACAGGAAGAGAAGAGGAATCAAAAGCATCACGGGTTCATTCACTCATTCTTCAAGCTTTTATAAGCAGCTTTAACATGCGTGGCTGCTGACCAAAAAGACCTGACACAAAACACATACACCTGCCCTCTCCCATTACGGCTATGCCCCAACACAGGTAACAGTTCTGATAGGTGGATGATGCAATCAGAGTTTTGATGCCAGAATCGCACAACAGACCTGACCTGACCACGCTGCCATGACACAAACCTGAACTCCAAAGATACTCTTTCTGTTCACGCCTTCTAAGACCCAAGCCAGAAGCCCCACCATTGTCTGATCCCACCTATACTTGCACTGGGACATGCCTCTTCAACTAGCTCCTCCACCATGTCATTTAGTCCCTGGCCTCAAGTCCCAATTCCCAGGACACCAACCTAATTCCCTTTCTCATGACTCCATTTGTCAAATACCATAAGGGCCCACCTTCCACCAGTATCACTGGCTGCTTCTACATCAATCTTCTTCACAGCGTACCTCCTCCTAGGGCCAAGGGCCAGGACCAAGGTTGTAGTAGAAAATAGATATCTCTGGACTTCTCATGACTGGGTAGGAATCCCCTAGCATGGGCCTCGCCTCATGGGTCACATATAGATGCGCCGGTTCTTTTGTTAGTCTTCTCTACTGGACCTAAGGGGCAGTAAATTAATTGAATGTGATTGTAGTGAGTCAGGGCAGTGGCTCCCATCAGTGGGAGAAATGGCAGCTAGCGAGCTGTCAATGTCCTCTGGATCCAGGAAGCCTAAAAACAGAGCCCAGCTTGCAGGGGTTGTAGGGCATGACCGCCGGCATTGGAGAAGCAGTACAGTGAAGCTTGGCACTGAGATAGTGGCACTCTCTATGCAGGTAGACCTGTCCCAGATGGCCTCTTTTCCTGCAGGCATCAAGTGCTCTAGGGCACTGTGGGGAATACCAGCTAGGAACATGTCCTGGCATTGCCGCACCTCCAAAAACATGCTAGCATCATTAACAAAGTATTCCCAGCTCTGGACCCTGGAACTCAGGTCTCCTCCCACCCACTTTTTCAATATCTCTACAAGTCCCTCTCAGGGCATGTAGGACCTCCTGTCTCTCCAGGGCTCCCCACACAGGATCAGGATCCCTGTACATCTTTCCCAGGAACCCTCTCTAAGAACCTGTCCGGGGCCTCCCATCCACCAATGTGTAGATCTGCCCTCCACTATGCATGACCCCTTCCAATCCACCAGAAGGGTCCCGCACACCCTCCCATCTGCACTTCCCTTGCCTCCTCATTTGTGTGTTAATCTTATGTGGCTGGCCTGAACCCAACAACAGAACCCTATATTCTTTACTTCTGACTCCCTGAAAAACCCATGCTTCACCTCTAAAATGAGATTTCCAACTGCATCCATAAACATCAGTTCAGCCTGCTCTTTTGGCATTCCTTCTGGTCAAGGGCACCAGTATAAAAATCACTTCTTGTCTTCTGAGAAGAATATAGACTGTTCCTGATTTTGACCCATTTAGATACCAGCTTCCTGAAGAAATGAACACCCAGGAGCTCCCAAAAGATAAAGTTAACACCAATTCCCCCTAAACACACCCTCGTGTGTGGGCCTGAGAAGTGTTGATCATCATAAAATTGGTTATCTCACTACACATTGCTAATGTCAACTGTTGTCAAAGCAGGAAAGTTGTCCCCTCCTTCTTGTCCATCACTTTCTGTGTTATGACTATATCAGCTTAAAATCTGGTCATAGACCTCAGTTCTTGCACAAGGCCTTCACTTAGTAAGCACACTATGAGCCAGCCAGACAGACTGGAGGACACTCAATTCAATGGCCAGTTTTACTTTTTCACTCACCAGTCAAGATCCAACATAGAAGGAATTTTAGGACTGTTTTCCCAGAATTGTGCAGCAGAGGTAGGGTAGGGTGTTCAAAGCAATTCTCAATATCATGGCAGGAGGCAAGGCAGGGCTATAAGAGGCATTGCTCTATACAGAAGTAACAATCAACAGCACATGGAAAAATGGAAAAACATTCCCAATGACATGGATACATCGGGAATAACAACACATAAGAGATTAGAGCGGTGATGCATTTAGAGACAATCAAATTTAAGAGAACTCAATAATCGAATTTTTAAAAAGATAAATATAATTGATAAAAAGACCACAGCTATAGTGACTTGAAAAAAGATCAGGCAATTTCCTGGCAGAGTTAATAGCATTCATAAGATACTGTGTGCCCTTCCCTCAAGCACAATGTTGCTTGTTTAGATCTGTAACCTGACACATACAGCTACAGTGAATGGCTTGTACCTCAACCCTCAGGACTGACATAAATGTGTAAGTGAATAAGACATATCTGAAAAAGACAGTTACCTAATTGGATATTCATTATTCATTGGATCAAGCTATTCTCCCCAAATTGTACACCTACCAATCTAGTTTATCTTCATTCATCTGACACTAATTCATACGTGCTGTAAAATAATTAGATCATGAGCAGATCCTTTTTCACAATGGTGTCACCAGCAGCTAGTTACCTATCCTATTTCTCCCCATGATGTGCACAATAAGTGAGTCCTCCTATTCTCGTCTGAAGTCAGAAGCCAAGCTCCAAGTACATTTTTTTTTCTGCTACTGCAATGGAAGGTTAACTATATGACTCTAATGGGTAATTTTAAAACTCAGTGGTGGTACTGCCCTGTAATTGAAATTTTATTTACCCTAATCAAGATAACAATATCATTGCACTGAACAGCAACATATTGGGATCAAGGTCAAATGAGTCAACATAGAAGAGGCTGACTCAGAAACATTTTTCTAAAAGCTTTGGGCTGCAGATGTTCTAGAATTAACATCCTTCACAGGAAAAAAAATCACTCCCTCCATCTAAGACTTTAATATAGAAAATGTCTTCAAAGACAGAATGAATTCAACTATGTATACTGCTCAAAGAGGAACTGACTACACAGATTTTGCATTCCACATATGCTGTCACCCTTAAATCTCTTTCAGGTTCAGATTCCAGGTTAAACTTTGACTAATTCCAACAGGGCCAGAAGACTGAATGTATAGTCCTGAAAGCAGACAAAATTCTACTGAGCAAATCTGTCTTCTAGAGCACAATATATAATCTATAAGATAGATTTAAAGGATTTGTGATTGTCAAAATTCCCACACACAAAAAGGAGAGAGAACACTCATGCAGAAAGCATCACAGAAAAGTTAACTATGAGCACTGTGTTTGCAGATCTTTGATGAAAGCTATACTGAGCTATTCTAACTTCAGAATATAGTGGCTTTTGCCTCTGAGGAGGCTGGCTCACAACAATACCACAACTGCTAATATGCAGGACCAAAATGAGTTCATTTCAACTAGCCCTAGCTGCAGTCTCTCTCAGGGCTATGACATCACTGCAGCAAATTCCATTTCATTAAGCTTTATTTTAATTTATATGGATGTTTGGCATGTGTCTTTGCACAGTACCTACAGATGCCAGAAGGGGCCATCAAATTCATTGGAAATGAAACTACAGATGGTCAGCTACTAGCTGGTTTGTGAAATGTGATCTGTGTCCTCTTAACACCCAGTGCTCTTAACTGCTATGCCATTTTTCTTTAAAATTTATTATTTTACATGTTAATTAAAATATATTACATCAATTTCCCCTTGCCATGTCCTTTCTTCATCTCTTCCCAAATTCTTCCATTCCAATATTTCTTTTTAAGTATGTGAGCAACTATGTGCAAATATATGAATTATACCTGAGTCCATTTCTGTTGCTTCTGTGTATATGGATTCAGGGCTGAAGACTTTCCACTGGATATGTAATGAGGGAACTCATCCCCACCTGAGGCTAATTTTCCCACTTGCAGGAGAGTTCCATTTAAGGAGTCTGACCCTGAATTGACCTAAGCTGCCTTGGACAAGAAATATTAGAAAACACAAAGTGGTAAGTAAATATGTTAGCAAATAATTGCTGGTGCCATGGCTCTGAGTTTCTGGAGCTGCAGGGAAGACTATGGATAGTGTCCTGGGCCAATCAACACCTCTCTTTGTTCTGAGGGCCTCCCACCATACCACTGACCATTCTTTCCTTGGGTGACTTTGAAACCTTGAAATTCCTGCCTCCTCTTTGTAAGCACCATGATTACAGACTTGTGGTGCAATACCTGGCTGTTGTGGCTTCAGTTCATTTAGTGATGTTATAGAATGACTATTTGAGTAAGATGAGCAGTTACACATTGCAAAACGTTTATCTCATTGAGCCTGAGTTTCACTCTGTAAAATGATAGAAATCTGCCCCAGTCTTTAGATGAGTTATAACAGACTGGATGATAAAGGAAAACAACATTCCTCATAGATAAGTATATATATATATTTTTTACTTGATCTGGAGGAACTCAGAGCTATATGACACTGATTGCATTAGTAGATTTTTTTTTGTAGCGTGAGTCACATTACATTAATAAACTAAACCAGGACAAATAGAAGAAATTCCACATTCCTAATACTTATTGGTATTTTCCACAGTGTAACATTGCAGATGTATTCCCAATGAGGTTGGAAAAGTAATTAATTATCTTAGTATAATGTTTTAGTTTAATGTATCAGTGATTAGTTTAATGTATTAGTTTAATGTATTAGTGATCTATTAGAATAGATTTGGGGAATGTGATACAAATTTACAATTAATTTATTAACAGTTAATTTTTTAACTAAAAATGAAATATAGATTCACAGTGTTATCACTATACAATTTTTCATCATAAAGATGTATTGGATATTTTAGAATGTACTCACCTATGATGTTGTATATCTGAACTTCACTTGGAAAGAGTACGCTTTGCCAGATTTGCTCTAAGAAAAGCTCAGCAAGCATGTGATTTTGGTGACCTACAAATTCCTTAGGTTGAACAGTGATTATTTTACAATTTAACCATTGTTAACTACTTAATAATTAATAACAATGTAATTGTAATCTTCTATCACAACTAGAAAGTGCACTCAAAGTAGTGACTACTACATATCTTCTGCTTATTCTCTGAGAGAATTATGTTGCTTCTTTAGGTATCCCTAGAGTCACATGGCTTGTAAGTATTTTGACAAATTATATCCCTATTAAAAAAATAACAAGTGGAAGATTACTACATTCATATAGTTTGACATTTTGTTCCTTGTGGACATGTGGTATAAGTATTAAGATTTCTCCACAACAGCATTCTTGACTCTCATAAACTTCCCCTCTCTAAACAAGTATATGAATGAGTAACACCAGCTTTACTATGGATTATTTGCTTATTAGAATATTATTGAACATATATGTTCGTATTATGTTCTCTTGGAATATATACAATTTATCCTTGTTCATTCAAAGGCTGATTTCTCTACCCCACTATCTGGTTTCAATCCAGACACTGCATTGTGATGCTTATTCTAAGTATCACCTGTCTCAAGTTTGTGTAAACATGCCACCACTTTTTCTCTCTATTGTCAATTAAACAACCAGCCCCAATACTGTGCAATGGAGAGAATAAGGTAGGACATCCTGGTTAGGAAAGGAGAGAAGAAAGTGAGGAGGAGAGATCAGCAGGAGAGAACTTGGAACCATGAGTAGAGATAAGCCGGACCCTAGAATATGACTGAAAGCAATAATGGGTGAAATCTGAATCGTTGGAAACAATGCAGGCTTGGAGGTTTAAGATGAAATCACTATTGCCCAGCATTGTGCACTGGGTTAATTAAATAAATCCCATTCTCTGTATGGTATTTGGGTATATAGTTGGTTTAGAATTAACCACTGTGGCAGCCAAAATGGAGTTGGTAGCCAAAAAGAGTGCATATTGCTGTTTGGTGCTGAATTTGAGCAGTGGCTTCTGGTAATTGGAATTTTGCAAACATGGCCTTGGCAAACATGGGTATTATCTAAAGCTCAGTTTCTCACAGACTGACCTGGGCATTCTTTACAGCTGGGTATTCTGTCCCTGAGAACTAGATATAAATTCATTGCAACCATGGATACCAGATAAGTAAAGTTTTTGTAACCTTAAGTAAATCCTCAGCTGCTTTGATAAGTGAAACTGTTACCGTGAGATAATTGCTTGTGACATTTTGATTTATAAGCACTGTTTAAAGGCTCAATAAATGGCACCTTGATCAGAGTCTTGACTTGGTGTCTTCCTTGTGTCACCCTGCTCTTTTTACCCCAGGCCTCACTTAGGCAGATTCAACTGTCACTGCGGGCAGCAAAAAAACCACTGCTTAACTAAAGGTAAATAATAGTAATCATTAAGAAACACAACAAATGGCACCCAACTAATCTAAGTATCGACACCCTTTAGATCATACTTCAACATAATTTGGTGGGAGGAATAAGCTCCCAGTGATACAACCCAAATTTAAAACCTAAAATCTTCCTGGTCAATTACTGTCCCTTTAAGAGAGACTCCCAAACAGGCCCAAGAGCAAAAGACAGCCTACTGTGGGCAGATCTGAGACTGAACATAATAAAACTGAAGGCTGCTACAGTCTAACAGGACGGGGACACAAGCATGGCTTCCTTATACTGTGGCTGCCTTAGAGCAACAGCAGGAGCCATGGCTGGAAGGAAAAGGAACTGTAGGCAGACAGATCTCTAGACAGAGCTTGGCATAGAAGTACGTCTAAAACAACAACAACAAAAATGCCATGGCAGAGGGGGTTTTAATCCCTTTGGCTTTGTTTTGGTTGTCATAGTCGTGGATCTGGTTGCAATATGTTTAAGGGTGATGGGTCTTCTCCATGCCTTCTAAGAGAAAGTTCAAGGAGAAAATGGGAGAAAACCCAAAGATTGGAATACTAAGTTACAGACAATAAAAAGGGCATTCCCCCTAATAAAAATTAGATTAATAACGACTAAAATCCAAAACTCTCTGACTGCAAGATACTTGTCAGCTCTTTCTGGTAAAGGTCCACCATTTAAATATAACAACAACTAAATCCAAAAAATAACCAACTTGCTTGTTACAGTCTAATTCACACAACTGACCCAAAATGTAGTATTTTCTTGTCTCTTTGCTTGATTTTCATTTAAAGGCTTTGATTTACAATGATATGGATTTGAGAATATTTAAACAAGTTGGTGAAGGCACATTCCTTTAATCCCAACACAAAGTAAAAAGAAACAGGCATATCACAGAGTTCCTGATCAGTCTAATTTACATAATAAAAAGGGTGGCATCTCCTGCTGTATAGCCACTTGCAGAGATAAGATTCAAAATGACAACATTTTCCTTAAGGTTACCATGTAAGTTCTTTTTTTCTTAATAATAAATTCTATGTCTTTACTGTTCTAAAGATTGGATACATACCAATTTTAGGTTTATGTAGAGAGAAATTATATCACATTGACCTAAAAAGGCCAGCCAATCTCAAAAACTGGTACTTCCACAAAACTGGTATAAAAGGGTATTTTGGCTTAAGAAATATGTTCTGTAGGTCAATGTCAGTATTCAAAATTAGGCTGGGAGACAAACATGCAAACTGCATGTCTCCCATGTATAAAAACTTTTAAATGCTGACTAAATTAAGATGTCACACTGCTCTGGAAGCAGGCTTATCCTTTCAACTGTGCGACATGTTCACAGGAGACAAATATTGATCATGCTTAATGTAAAAAAAGACACAGGAGGCTTACAGATGGCAAAGTACACACCAGCCTAGTTAAGTCCTAAAAGCTCAAAATTTATAATTCATATGTTTAAAAGGCAGAACTGTCCATCCCATATCAAAGAAGGGGCAAGCCAAAGATAGACAAAACAAATCTCAAAACCCAGGTGCAAGATGCCTAGGATATGTTTAAATGCTACAGGTAAAAGGGAGTTTATATAAAGTTTAGCTATAAAGGCTTAATTTCCCATTCTGTATTAAAAAGAGACAAGCCAAAGAATAGCCACAGCCAATGTAAAAATCTAGGTACAAGATGCCTAGGGTTTGCTTAAATACTAAAGGTAAAAGGGAGTTTTTTTTTAAGTTTGGTTATGAAGGGATAACTGCCCATACTATAGAGGATAGTACAAAAACAGCTACAACTTATGTAAAAACCTAGGCATAAATCTCTAAACAGGTACAAGATGGCCAGGGAATGCTTAAACTCTAAATTAAAAAAAGGAGTTTATATAAAGTTTACTTAAAGCATGCCTTTTTAATTGCTCAAGGCAACCAATTTGTCTCAACAATGGGAGGCCTTCTCTCAGGAAATAGGTAGCAGCTTGGCCTAATAAAACAGGCACTCAAGAGCCCAAAAATGTAATTTTGATCTATACAACCTTGTTTTGATTTTTAACATGATAATGATTGTATGTTCAATAATAATGGTAACTTATATTGCTGATCCCTTTACATGGGAAAAACTCTGAAATTGACTGACACATAAAATATGTCTCTAGTAAGAACTTCAACAATACACGGCCAAGAAATCCTTGGCTATAATAGTCTCAAAATTTATTATGCCATTCTTTCAATTGGCATAGATAAAAATGGCTTACATTTTAGTTTTATCCTGCACATCTCATACATTTATAATTTTATAACTGCATAATGCTTGTGGAAAGTTGTATGTTTGCAGAACAAAAGGACCGGACACTAGAGACACTAGATGAAACCTGACAGAAATCATCCTTTGAACATGCTGAGACATTGACATATCTGTTCCAGCATTACAAGTTCCAGCATTCTGCTTGTTCCTTCCTCAACTGCTTCAATAGTGATTTTTCATCAAAGCATGCTCCCAAGAGAACGTTGAAGAAAGCTACTAATTTCACTTTGTCCAGAATTTTAGACTGTTCCAAACAGGACTTTCATTAAGCCTGAAATTTCTCAACATTCAAGGACTAGACCACAGATGATAATGCTTGCTTAATTGGTGATTTTTCCCAATTTCCTTTGGGACCCCTAAAAGGATTTCTGCATGTCCAAAATGTCAGCTAGAAGAAATCCTTGAGAACAACAAGGAATGCTTGTTAAATTTTTAGTTAATCAAGTCATAGTTGTGTAAGACACTAGTATAATTTATCATAGGAGTATACATCCTAGGTTACACAGATAGATATAAATCTGTAGACAGATCTGTACACATAAAGATAGGTAGTCTTCAAAAACTTCAGAAACCTACAGAATATGGCTTCAAAAAACCTAAGGCAAAAACCATGCAAATGTTTCATGGCCTGTTCTCTTGTTTCTACATTGTCTCATGCTCAGCTAGTTCTGTTATCCATTCCAGGGCCACTTGCTTAGGAATATTGCCACCATCAATGGAAGACCCTTCCACAGAAACCATCAATCAAAAGAATCTCTCACATACACAGAAACCAGCCATTTTTCTCAATGGTTTATTTATTTATTTTTGCTTTACATCCTGCTTGCAGTTCCATACTTCCTCTACTCCTGATATCATCCTCCTACCCTCCTTGTCCCTGCGATTCCTTGTTCCATTCTTCTCAAAAAAGGGGACCCTCTCCATACTAACTCTCCTCAGCCCATCAAGCTGCATACAAACTAAGTGCATCTGCTTCCACTCAGGCCAGAAAAGGCAGCCTAGTTAGGGGAAAGTGATCCAAAAGCAGTCAACTCTGTCCATGTCACAGACAGCCCCCACTTCAACTGTTAGGCGAATGGCATGAAGACAAAGCTGCCCCATAGCAAGATATATGTCAGATGCTCAGGTCCAGTCCATGCATGCTTTATGGTTGGTGGGATCCAGCCATTTTATGATGGCATTCTGTCAAATGAAATCACCATGTGAAAACAACTCAGAATTCTCATTATGATTGAGAAAGCATATTACACACAGAAAAAAGTGACTGCTGTATTTACTGTACAGCCACAGCAATGAGGATTGTGCACAATTATTTGTGAAAGAATAAAGCAAGGCAGAAAAAATGCCAAGAACAAAAGTCCAACAAAATAGTCAGTTTTCATCAAGGTATCTATGGGAACTCAGTCACAAAAAAATGTGAAGTAGTCCAATGTTACCTATGATTTTATACATGTAGAAATAAATACAAACATCAAAACTCTCACAAAAATAACTCAAGTAAACACTATCCTGTTCAAGTAAACCTCTGATACAACTGATCTTTTTTTTTTGAACAGAGTTTCCATGTGCTAGAGCTCTTTGTAAATGGAGGTCATTAGAAATGTGGTCTATGGCACTACAGTCCCCCCACTCACCGTGCGATTTAAGGCAATCTCACCCCCTCTCATTTCCATAAAGAAAACAAAATTAAAAAGTAATTTTATGTCTACTTCCTGCCACATCATATATAGCACAAGGTATGCAATCTGCCCTATCTAACTGCAACATAGCCTGCACACTTGAGACACCTTTGCAGCTCAAAAACTCCTTTTATATGTTGGAATTGAGTTCTTTAAATCACATCATTGTGGTTGCTACTTGTGGAAAGTTTAAAGGATGTTAATCAAATATTGCTGAAGGTTGATCTACAGTCCTTCCTTGACAACAGTTTCTAACCGATGTGTAAATTAATTTTATTGCAAAAAATGAATTTACAAAGCAATGTTGAAAACGTCTAGAAATTTGACCATCATTTTTCCAAGCTGTCTTTCCACTGCATACAAAAATAGATAGCTCATTACATGACTCACATGGGTAATTTTTAAAATTCTGCTGTGGTACAACCTTTAACTTTAAGAATTTAGGAGTTTCAACTAAGAGGAAAGCCCTCGCAAACAACAGACTGTGATCAATGTGACCTGAACCAACATATCTTATCTGAGAAATATTTTTCCAACAATTTGAAGATGGACATATTCTATAATTAGTATGCATCCCCAGGGAGAAAGTAATGCAATTAAATTGTTAATAAAAAATTCTCTTTAATACTAGCATGCATCCAGCTCTAGTTAATGCTAAAAGAGAATACAGCTTTAAAATGATTTTGAATTCCCTATATGCAGTCATCCTTAAGTATCTTTTAAGCTCAGTCCCCATAGTAAACAATTTCAATATGGACTAGAGATTTCAAGTATGGCCAGTGAGGCAGATGGGAGATTTGTACAGCAAAGATGTTACTAGAATTATTTAAGCACTCCACTCCCCTGATACAGTGTCACGGTCATGTGTGGAATGGAACAGAGGTTTCAAATGATAGGAAAAGTTGAAGGGAGAAAGTATAAAAGCTGGTTTTAGAAGGTCTGACACAAGCTATGTCTTCTCCTAACTAAGCTTCTTAAGAAGAATGCCATCTTGTATCCTTCCAGAGAAGAAATTGAAGGAAACAGGACACATCTATGAATTGATCAGAAATTCATATAATGGGAGAAAATCACGAGGAGTCTCGTGAAACAATGCTGCAAAAGGTGAACATTATTTACCAAAACCACAGTGGCCTTGAAACATAGTCCCATGTGTTGGAAAGAGTTGGCCTCTCCAAATGTGAAGCAAACCCTTTTCAAACACCCTGACCCAAATCTCAACAGTCATAAACCTGGCTTTAGAAAATGAGCTCTTTTTTATTATCAATACCTCAGAATCCTGGGGAAATTTCAATGCTTATGCCCTAGGCTATACTGACTTGGCTAAGTATATCTAAGAAGGGGGGTGAGAAGCACTTATGCCATTCTCCATATATCACCACCCCTAGGAGAGCTGTGTTTCATCAGGCCAGCCCTCAACACAGCAGTGTTTTTCCTGTTCAAATGGCTGTCCCCAGATATCTTGCCCATGTGACAAAACTATGCTTTTCTCAAGAAAAAAACTGCAACTTTTTGGCATACCAGGCTTTAATGTTGGCTGTGATTCTGTAATGCACCATTGAGCAGCTTGATAGATGTCTCTTCTCTGACATGGATATGAGCCAATAGTTGCTATGCAACAAGGCTGTCCCCTTGGTTATGGTTGGAGACAAATTTGTTGACAATCCTCCTGGGCAAGCATGTTTCCTAATCTCTAACCGGCCGCGTTCACATGATACTTACCTATGGGATGATTTAAAACATCCCTTAACAAAATTATACTTGGTGTGACTTGCAGCTTCTAAGCACTGGTAAATCTATTATATCAACAATTCTACTCATTTCCATAACAGGTTTCTACTGAACGTCTACTGAACTCAACATAGATGTTATTTACAACCTCCACAATTCTTAATGCATCTTACACCTACGTGTCCAATACCAAGGGCAAAACTTTTAGAAGATACTAAAGAAAGTAGGCCTCTCCAAGTTTGGCATCCTGCCACATATATTTCTACATTCCTGCCCCTGTTACAAATACTTTGTGCATATGCAGCCCCAGAGCATATAATGAAGCAGCCTCCAGAGCACAGTCTACTCCAAGAAACTCTTACACTTTGCTACCTCATTTTGCTAGCAATGTGAAATAATTTCATATTCCCACACTTACAGAGCCATCTCCCAGTCAGCCTCTTGAAACATTTTCTTAATTATCTGTTACCTGGTTAAACTTGCTATTATTTTAACAAAGATGTCTAAATTGTTAAAATATATCACCTACAAAGCCCTCACTTACTAATGGATAGAGGACCCACTTCTTTGTTCCCTTATCACCGTGTACTCCAGAACAAACATCTAAGAATGTAAATTAAGGACCTTGGATTCCAGACCTGGAAGTAAAGATTAAGGAATTGCAGACAGGTGTCCTGGATCAGTGCATACTCCAACAGAAACTCCCTTGCTTAACTAAACACAATTTTAAAATTTGATTGGATGATCCCAGCACTCATCAAGTGGCTCTCCCCTTGTGGATTTAACCCTTTAAATATACAATAAAGCTTACCCAGGGCACCGTTCATATCATGAACTGGCCATCTCCCTGGTCTCAGAAAATAAAGCTTTCATTTTAACCTTCTGTTCCTGAAGTGAGTTTTCTCGGCTTCCACTCTAAACCAATATAGTGAAGATATTCAGATGTCCCCTCTGTGTTCATGGATAGGACAGGGATCTCTCCCATGACTGCTTCTGGCTGCAGGTTCCCACCCAGCCCCAGGAAGAACCCTACACAGCAGCTCCGACTATTCAGCCTCCTGCTCCACCAGGTTAGGGGCAGAGGACATACACTCACCATGTTGTGACTTTGGAACCCTAAAATTCCCTCAAAGCACACAGCAGCTACACTCAGACCACAGCATACCAACCATTAAAACCTGCTCAGCTACAAAGCGAACAGGAAGCATGATGTCCAGAAGAACCAGCCTCTTCCTCTGACTGGGGGGATGGCCTCAATGTCCTGAGTGGCCAGTGAGTCTTGAGTGACATGAGCACCTCCCTTAGGATTAGAGTATACTGAAGGAACAAGGTTTAGTGATTCCTGTCTCAGGCTTCCATTTTGGGGCCAGACCTTTTCCAGATCTGCATATTTGTACTTCATCATCATTTGTGCCTGTCTTCCCCTAGCTTCCCCTCTGTCATCCAGCACTAAGTAGGCATGTTTCTTCTCTTCCTCCTGGAATTAAGGTGGATAGCTGCTCAGCCCATTATTCAACCTGTCGTAGAGTGAACAATATGTCCCACAGGTAGAAGGCTGCCAAGACTATTAATAATTAAAGAAAAATTTTAGAAAATGAAATGGGAATTTTTTTCTATGAAATCAGAGGAAAAAATTGGCTGGTGTAGTGGCTCTGTTGGTACAGTGCTTTCCTTGCATTCATGAAACTGTGGGTTCAAGTCCAACACCACATAAAATTTGACATGGTGGCATTGTTTATAATCCAAGCACTTAGGAAGTACACATGGGAGAATCAGAAGTTTAAGAATAGCCTTGGCTAGTGAGTTTATGACTATTCTCAGATCCTGTCTAAAAAGGAAAAGCAAAACAAAACATGGCTTTTTTGCAGCATTGAGCATGAAATCATTTCTCTCATACATTCCTCACATGCTTTCTACCATGGAGTTACATCCTCCAAGTCCCCAGATGTACTTATGTCAATTAAAATTAAAAAAAAAAAACTGAGAGAACTAAAGGAATGGCTCAGTGGATAAAACACTTCCTGCTATTCCAAAAATAAACCTGAGTTTGATTCATAGTATCCACCTAGGGTGGCTCACAGCAGCTGATCCACTTCCACTGGATCCCATGACTTCTTCTGGCCTCCTCAGATGACAAACACAGGAACCAAACTAAAACAAACAAACAAACTAACTAACAAATAAATAAAGTCTTTAATGACAGCTGCAGCAGGCTGATACCTGTGAGTTCAAGTCCAGTCTGGTCTACAGAGTAATTCCAGGACATACAGGGTTACATAATGAGACCCTATTCTGAATAAATAAATAAATAAATATGAGAATTTAATTTTTTTTCAATTTAATTTTATTGCATTAAAGGCCAATAGAGGCATCAGATATCCTAAACTTGGAATTGCAGCTGGATATGAGCCATGAGATATGGGTGCTGGGAAACAAACTCTGGCCCTGTGCAAGAGCAAACTCCTTACCCACCTGGTCAGGTGCTTCTTCCGTTTTGAGGCATAGTTCCATGTAACTTAGGATGGCTGCAAACTCTATATAGCTGAGAATGACCTTGAACTTCTGTCTTTCTGCCTTCACCTCTCCTGTGCTAAAGACTACATATGTTTACTACCATCTCTCACTTACAGAAGTACTGAGGATAAAACCCAGGGCTTCATCCATGTTAGGTAGTCACTCTACCAACTGAGCTACAGCCTCAACAGGGGGCCCATTTCTTGTTAATGTTCAACAGAAGCCAGCATACAAAGTGGCTATAGAAGAACATATTTTTAATGGGGTAAAGAAATAGAGGAATATGGATGGCAGGAGAAGTTAATTGAATTTTTATCACATGAAATTTTAGTAATAGTTTAGATTTTCTTGACACCTTCAGTATTTTAGTAGGTACCATGTAGAGGGAAAGAGTATGTGTAAGCTCAGTAATACACTCCAGGATTCTCTGTACTCTGAAATATGAGGTAGGAAAATCCAGAGTTTGATGCCAGCCTAGGCTGTGCTGTAAGTTGGAGGTCAGCCTGGGCTGTGTTGAGACCCGATGTCAAACATAAATTGAAAAAAAGGCCACATGAATGTCAACTGTTATTCACAAAATGAAAGAGAACCCCTAACTATATAATAGACCTTGTTTTTTTTTCCTGTCTCCCTATCTACAGCTACCGTACTGAGCTTTATTTTACCTAGAATGGTCTAGAACTCTTTCTGTGAATCAGGCTGTCCTCCAGCACTCAGCAATCTCCCCCAGAGGGGAACCACCATGCCTGCTGTATCTATGATCTCACTTTTGCTTCTATTACACATCCCACCCTGCCCACCCTGTCCAAGGCCCATCCCCACATCCTAGAATAATCTATTTTATGAGTCATGCTGGCTGTCACTGATGGCCCAAACATGGTCTTTTCCCTCACTTATTAAAGAATCTAGGGTCTGGCCATGATGGGGAAAGGGAGGTGAGGAGGGAGGATCTGGAATTCAAAGTCACCCTCTGTTACATGGAAAAGTTTGAAGTCATCCTGATCTATAGGAGATCCTGTCTCAAAAATAAAAAAAAAAGAAAAATAAATAAAAAGGAAAGGGAAAGAAAGAGGAAGGGGCGACAAAACTATCATGGGCCCATTCACTCTTTCTTCAAGTTTTTACAAGCAGCTTTCACATGTATAGCTCTTGACCTCAAAAGACCTGACACACGCACACACCTGCCCTCCCTACCCTACTCTGCCCCAAGACAGGTAACAGTTGGAACAGGTAGAAGATGCAGTCCGAATTTTGACACAAGATTCACCCAACATGGAGGCTTAAGACCTACCTTAACCACCCTTCCCTTGATCCAGACCTGGGCTCTGAAGATGCTCTTTCTGGTCATACCCATTCTAAGACCCAAGCCAGAAGCCCCACAATTGTCTGATCCTACCTATCCTTACACTGGAATATGCCCCTCCACTAGCTCCTCCTCATTCAGACTCTGGCCTTAAGTCCCACTGCCCAGGACTCCAACCTCATTCCCACTCTCATAACTCCATTGGTCAAATACAACAAGAGACTGCCTTGGACCAGTATCACTGGCTGCTTAGATGACAATCTTCTTCACAGCACACCTTCTGCCATCTCCACAGTTGTCAGGGCTGAGACTGAAGTAGAAAATAATGGACATCTCAGGACCTCTCATTATTGGATAGGAATCCCCTAACCAGGGCCCAGCCTCATGGGTCAGGTATCAAATGGCCAGGTCTCCTATCAGTCTTCTGTGGTGGACCTATGGGGGTGGCAAATTGATTGAATCTCCTTGGGATGGGGGGGGCAGTTGCTCCCTTCAGTGGATGAAATGGCACCTGCAGACCTGTCAATGGTTTCTGGCCCAGGAAGCCTACAGAGACAGCCTGGCCTGCATGGGTTACACAGATGTGATCATGGGCATTGGGGAAGCAGTAAAAGGACAGGGAAGCTCTTCTCTGTGATTGTGGCACTCTCGATGCAGGTAAACCTGCTCCAGATGGCTTCTTCTCCTGGAGCCATCAAGTGCTGCCAGGCACTGCAGGGGAAGCCAAGCTTAGGGCATGACATGGGGTCACCTCGCCTCCACAACCATGCTAGAAGCATGGACAGGCATTCCCAGCTCTAGACACTGGAACTCGATCCTCATCCCACCACGTTTGCAATCTCCCTCCATATCCCTCTCAGGGCTTCTACGACCTCATGTCTCCTCTTCACAATTCCCCACACAGGATCAGGATCCCTAGACATCTTTCACAGGACCCCTTTCTCAGAACCTGTCCTTGGCTTCCCATACACAAATCTATAGAACTGCCCTTCACCATGTGTGTCCCCCACCAATCCACCAACAGTGTCCCAGAAACCCTCCCATCTGTACTTCCATTCCCTTTATTTATGTCCTCCTAAACCCCTCACTTGTGTTTGTTTTATGTGTCTGGCCTATACCCAACATCAGAACCCTGTACCTTTTCCTTCTGATTCCTCAAAATCCCATGCCTTGCCTCTTAAATGAGAAGTTTCCCAACTGAATCCATAGACATCAGCTCAGCCTGATCATTTGGCATTCCTCCTCGTCAGGGGCACCACCATAAAAGTCACTTCTTGTCTTCTGAGAGAACTATACACTGTTGATGATTTTGACTCATCTAGACCCCAGCTTCCTGAAGAAATGAACATGCAGGACTTCCCAGAAGAAAATGCTGATTCCCACTCCCCATAGGCGTACCATGGTGTGTTGGCCTGAGAATTGTTGATCATCATAAAATTGGTTACCTCACTACAAACAGCTAATGTCAACTACTGTCAATGCAAAAAAGCTGTCCATCTCTTTCTCTTCCATCACTTTCTGTGCTGTGACTATACCAGTTTAAAATCTGGTCATAGAGGCCAATTCTTGCACAAGTCCTTCTTCATTTGTAAGCCCAATAAGACACAGAGAGACTGGAGGACACTCATTCACTACTGTGTTTTTCTTTTTCACTGATCAGTCAAGGTCCAGCCTGTAAGAAGTTTTAGAACTCTTTTCCCAGCACAGGGCAGCAGGGGTAGGATTGGGTTTTCAAAGAAATTCTCCATGTCATGGCATGAAGCAAGCCTGGGATATAGGAGACATTTCTCTATACAGAAATAAATAATCAACAGCACTTGAGAAAAATGGAAAGACATTCCCAATGATACAGAATCACTGAGTATAACAAGAGATAAGGGCAGTGATGCATTTAGAGACAATCAAATATAATAGAAATCAATAACTGACTTTTTAAAAATATAAATATAATTAAAAATGCAATAGACCATAGATTTAGTGACATGGAAAAAGCTCAGGCAAATCCCTGGCAGAGGTAATGGCATTCATAAGATACTGTGTGACCTTCCCTCAAGTGTGACATTGCTTAGTTCTGTAACCTGACACACACAGCTACAGTGAACGGCCTTTGTCTCAACCCTCAGGACTGGCATAAATGTGGATTAGACATATCTGCAAAAGACAGTCCTCCAGTTGGATATTCAATATATGTTGGATCGAGCTATTTTCCCCAAATTGTACACCTACCAATCTGGTTTGTCTTCATTTATCTGACATTAATTCATACATGCGGTGAAATAACAAAATCATGATCAGAACCTTTTTTAAAATAGTGACATCAGCAGTTGTTGGCCTAATCTATTTCTGCCTGTGATGTGCATAATAAGCCAGTCCTCCTATTCTCATCTAAAATCAGAAGCTGAGCTCCACATGCATATTTTTTTCCTGCGACTGCAATGGAGAGTTGACTATATGACCTCAATAAGTAATTTTCAAACTCAGTTGTGGTACTGTCCTTTAACTGAAAGTTTTATTTACCTTAATCAAGATGACAAGGTCATTGTCCTGAGGAGTAACAGGCTGGGATCAAGGTCATCTGAGTCAATGTAGAAGAACTTGACTCAGAAACATTTTTCTTTTACATCTTTCACAGGGAGAAATCACTCCCTACATCTAAGAGTTTAATGAAGAAAAACCTCTTCAAAGATAGAATACATTCAACTCTGTATACTGCTTAAAGAGGAACTAACCACAACAGATTTTACATTCCATGTATATTGTCACCCTTAAATCTCTTTTAGGTTCAGGTTCCAGGTTAAACTTTGAGAAATTCCAATAGGGAAAGAAGACTGAAAGTCTAGCCCCATAAGCACACAGACTTTTAGAAAGCAAATCTATCTTCTAGACAATAATGCATAATCTGAAAAGATTTATAATTGTCAAAATTCTCACACATGCAAAGGAGAGAGAACACTAATGTAGAAAACATCACAGAAAAGTTAATTATAAACACTGTGTTTGCAGTTCTTAGATGAAAGCTATACTGAGCTATTCTAACTTCAGAATACAGTGGCTTTTGCCCCTGAGGAGGCTGGCTCAGAACAAAGCCACAACCACTTATATGCAGGACCAAAAAGATTCATTTCAACTAGCCCTAACTACAGTCTCTCTCAGGAGAGTTCCATTTATTAATGACTAACAGGAATCTGACCCTAAGCTGCCTTGGAAACAGAACATTGGAAAACACAAAGTAGTAAATACCTTAGCAAACAATTGCTGGTTCCATGGCTCTGAATTTCTGGAGGTACAGGGAAGACTATATGTACTGGCCTGGGTCTGTTTCTCTCCAGTATATGTTCTTTTATACCTGCAAAAACAATTGGTACATATGTAAGGTCTTCCATATTTAATAAAGTGATAAATGTTCTTATCTGTATGAGTTAATTTTATAATATGTCTAATTGTAAAGAAAAATCAAATCTTATAGTTTTATCACTTTGTTTACATTCATCATTTTCCCCTTCATTATGGAATGTTTTGTTACTTTGAAGATACCTGTGATGGTGAGAACATTAATTACATGGCTCACATTATAGTGTACTTTACTATGAGGATTTTACATATCTTTATCTGGAAGAACTCAGTGCTATATGATAGTTATTGCACTAAAAGATTTTTCTATAGAGTGAGTCATATTACATTAGTAAAGTGAACCAGGACTAACAGAAGAAATTCCACATTCATAGTGCTTCCAGGGATTTTCCACAGTGTAAGATCATAGACGTATTCCCAATGAAGTTGGAAAGGTAGTTAATTATGTTAGTTTAACGTATTAGTAATCCCCCAGTTAGAACAGATTTTGTGAATGTGATACACATTTACAATTAACTTATTAACAATTAATTTATTCAACTAAAATGAAATATAGATTCACAGTGTTCTTATTATCCAATTTTTATTGTATAGATGTATTGGATATTTTAGAATGTACTGACCTATCATGTTGCAAATGTGAACTTCACTTGGAAAGAGTACACTTTGCCAGATTTGCACTAAGAAAAGTCTCTACAAGCAGGTCATGTTGGTGACCTACAAGAACCGTATGCCTACAGGTTGAACAGTGATTTTTTTTACTATTTAATAGTAATTTAACCATTATTAACTAATTAATAATTAATAATAAAGTAACTGTAATCTTGTATCACAGTCAGAAATTGTACTCAAAGTGGGGACTACTACATATTTTTCAACTTTATTCAAAGAGAGAAATATGTTGCTTCATTCAGTATCCTTATGCCCACATGGGTTGCAATTATTCTGACAAATGATATACCTATCAAAAGAAAAATAGTAAGTGAAAGATTAACACATTCACACAGTTTGACATTCTGTTACTCATGGACATGTGCTTTAGGGATTAAGGTTTCTCCACAACAACATTCTTCACTCTTACAAACTGCCCCTCTTACTAGCAAGTACATGAATGAGTATCACCAGCTTTACTGTGGACTATTTGCTTATTAGAAGATTACTGGACATATACTTATCCCCTATTTAATGTGTATTCATTTTGCAATGTCTGAGTGGCATGAGATAATAAATTTGGAGTTCTATAGCATAACTCTGATGTACCTATGATTCTAATGGTTGATATCTGTTAATCCATTGTTCCCTTTTCTGCTTCCTTAGAGGAATGCCTTGCAAACACAATTCATATACCTGACATTGAGGTATTTGGACTTGTGAGAATTTAATAATCATCAATACACTTAAAGTAGTGCTTTTTTACACTGTTGCTTTTCTTTAAAACTTCTGGGACACACTAACATTTCTTCAGAGGCACTGTGAAAATACATATTTGCATCCGTTTGCACATGAAGATTACCTTTCAAGTCCTCCAGAACTTTGACGAGGTTCTTCAATAGTATGGTGTTCCCAATTGTAACCTAAAATTTATAACAGAAAATGTATGATCTATTATAAGAAATCCCACAATATAAAGTTACTATCCTCTGTGAACTGCAGAATGATGCCTGAGTTAATCAGCTTATTCTTCCTTCATTACAGTTAAAATTACAGAATTACCTCAAAAACAACAACAACAGTTGCCCCGTTGTTTTAGAAAGTGAAGTAAATTAGTAGTCTTACCTATAGCAAACAGGTTCCAGTATGTCTCTAGCATCACATCTTTGTAGAGACTCTTCTGGGAAGGATCCAGCAAAGCCCACTCTTCCCAAGTGAAGTTCACATGCACATCATCATAGGTCAATGCATCCTAAAATATTCCATACATGTGTACAACAGAAACCATGATAGTGGCATCACTGTAACTGTATATATCATGGAAAATATATTCACAAAAGTCTTGTGCTTCCTCAAGTTATTTCCTGACACAGAAGTATTAATGAAATGACTAAGTCATTTTAGAATGAAAATTAATAAGGTTCACCTCTGTATTTTCTTCAGCTTTTGCATAGGATATGGCCTGGCAAGAGAAATGCCAATTCACAGACAGAAAAAGAGAGAAGCAACCAACAGAAGAAAAGTACTGAGCACACATCCGAGAACTTGTATGAACAATTACTGACTACAAAAACTGATGCGCAAGCTGTGAGTGTTGTCTCATGCATTTAATCCTAGCACTTTGAGGCAAAAACAGGTGTATCTCACTGAACTGGATTCCATCCTGATTTATGGTATTTGTCCTAGGACAGGCATACGTACATATTAAGGCTCCAAATCCACTGCAATAATCACTCTAATATACATAAATGAATCGAAGGACTCAGGGGATTTTCCTCATTTCCCTTCAGAGAAGTATAAATTCACCTAAGCTCTGTATTGACCTTCTAAAAACCTGAAGGGTCCCAGTTTAAACGATATTAATAAGATCTTACTAAAAGTATATGCAGATTTAAACAGTTATAAATGGACAAATTAAATATTAGCAATTCAGGTGTTGATCATACATAAGCAACATAAGGCAGATCAAATGGGTCAGCAGTGAAGAGTTCCTGCTGATCTGGAAAATAATTGAACACAGTTGCCAGTATTTACATGGGGCTCACAACTATCCATTATTACAACTTCAGAAGCTCTGAGGTCATCTCATGAATAACCTGAGGACTACTTCTAACTACTGTGAGGCACACAAGAGGTGGCGTATTCATACATACATACTCATATTTATTCATTAAAAAACTTCAAAACAGATAGGTACTAAGAATGTCATGCACCTGGAATGCAATATCCTGAAGACTCAGAAACAGAATACACTCTGCCAAATTTAAAAATTCAGAGGGCTAATATTAAGAATATATGAAGAACCTAAGAAGTTAAACACCAACAAACCAAGTAAGCCAATTAAAAAAATGGTGTACAGAGCTAAACAGAGAATTCTCAATACAGGAACACTGAATGGGAGAGAAACACATAAGAAATACTCAACATCCTTAGTCATCAGAGAAATGCAAATCAAAACAGTCCTGAGATTTCACCTTACACTCATCAGAACTGCTAAGATAAAAAACTCAAGTGACAACACACACAGGAGAAGATGTGCAGAAAAGAGAACCTGCCTCCATTGCTGGTGGGAATGTAAGCTATGGAATGTTTTAAAGCAGTCCTTAGCTAAAGTCAACATGGTGTATGACTTATTGTTGCCTATACACTGGTAAATCCTTTACATCAAAAATGCTACCTGTTTACAACAGAGCTTTCTAATGAAGTGCTATGAACACATATGTATTTTCAGCATCCACAAGATTAAGTCCAAATTAATCTTACACCTACATGTCAAATGCCAAGAGCAAAACATTGAGAGGATACTAAGTAAACTAGGCCTCTCTAAGTTTGTGTCCTGCCAGGGACAATTCTATGTTGAAGTCCCTGCTGCAAATGCTGTGAATATGCAGCCCCATGGTGTGTAAGGAGGCAGCCTCCAGAGCCCAGCCTTCTCCCCCATTTTGGTAGCAAGGATAAACTAACTTCACATTCCCAACCTTACAGAGCTATCTCCCACCCGGCCCTTGTAACATTTTCCTAAGTATCTGTTAACTCGTTAAACTTGCTGTTACCTTAATTGAGGCACCTAAATTGTAAAACTATATCACCTGCAGAGAGCTCACTTACTATGGACAGATGACCACCTTCATTTTTCCCTGATCAACTTGAGCTCTAGACCAAATATCTACGGGTATAAATTAAGGCCATGGATTCCAGACCGAATGCCTTGGAAAACAGTTAAAGGTCTAGAGCTCAGGTGTTCTGGATTAGTGCAGCCTCTGACAGAAATGCCTTTGCTTAACCCATAATGTTAAAATTTAATTGGATGACCCCAACACTCACCAAGGGCCCCTCAACTTGTGGATGTAATCCTTTAAATATACAAGAAAGTTTACCTTCCAGGACCGTTCAGATCCAGAACTGGCTGCCTCTCTGAGCTTAGAAAAGAAAGCTTTCATTTTAACCTTCTGTTCCTGATGTGAGTTTTTTCAACCTTCACCGTGAACCCAAATATAGTGAAGATATTCAGATGCCTCCACTGCGTTCATGGCTAGTACAAGGGATCTCTCTCGTGGCTGCTTCTCGATGACGGTTCCCACACAGCCCCAGGAAGGACTCTACAAGCAGGTCTTGCTGTTCAGCCTCTGGCTCCATCAGGTTGGGGACACACACTCACCATGTTGTGACTTTGGAACCCAGATGAAATCCCCTCACAGCACACAGCAGCTGCACTCACATTAACCACTCAAGCCTGCTCTGCTAAACTGTGAGCAAGCAGGGTGGCACCCGGAAGAACCTGCCCCTTCCTCTGACTATAGGGATGGCCTGAAGATCCTGATTGGCCAGTGAGTCTTGAGTGACATGAGTACCTCCGTTTGGGTTAGAGTGAACTGAATGAAAAAGGTACAGTGATTTCTAGCCCAGGCTTACATTTCAGGACCAGACATTTTCCAGATATGCAGAGATTTGTATTTCAGTATAATTTGTACCTTTCCTCTCCTAGCCTACCCTCTGTCTTCCAGCATGCAGTAGGCACTGTCCCTCTTTCTCCTGGAATCAAGGTGGATAGATGCACAGGCGATTATTCAACCTGCAGCAGAGTGAACAGGATGTCTCACAGGTGGCAGGATGCAAAGCATACTAAGCATTAAAGAGGGATTTTAGAAAATGCAATGAAAAAAAAGGAAGGGATGATGCTCAGTTGGTACAGTGCTTGCCTAGCATTCATGAAGCTGTGGGTTCAAGCCCAACACCACATAAAACTTGACATGGTGGCATTGCCTGTAATCAACACACTTAGGAGGTATACGTGGGAGAATAGGAAGTTCAAGCACATCCTTGGCTAGTGTGTTTATGACCATAATCGGCTCCATGATGTCCTGTCTGAAAAGGAAAAGCAAAACTACACAAGCTTTTTTTTTTTTTTTCAGCATTGAGAATGAAATCTTTGGTTTCATTCATGCTGAACATGCTTTCTACCATTGAGCTACATGGTCAAATTCCCCAAAGTTAATTATATCAATTAAAAGTAAAAAAAAAAAAAAAAAAAAAAAAAAAAGGAGAGGGCTAAAGGAATGGATAAGAACACTTCCTGCTATTTCAAAAATAAAGCTAAGTTTGATTCATAGTAGCCACTTAGGGTAGCTCACAGCAGCTGATCCACCTCCACAGGACACCAAAAATTATTTTGACCTCTTTAGATGACAAACACATCTAAAACAAAAAGTTTGTAACTAAGACAAACAAAAAATAAACAAACAAATAAATAAATCTTTAATCCCAGAATTCAGGAGGCAGAATAAGGCACAGAGCTCAATTCTTGCAAAAGCCCTTCTTCATTTGTAAGCGGAATAAGAGCCAGAAAGACTGGAGGACACTCATTTACTGGCCTGTTTCTCTTCTTCACTGACTGGTCAAGGCCCAGTGTGGAAGGAGTTTTAGGACTGTTTCCCCAGCACTGTGCAGCAGAGGGGGGATAGGGTGTTCAAAGCAATTCTTGATAACATGGCATGAGGCAAGCCTGGGCTATAGGAGACATTGCTCTATATAGAAAAAATAATCAACAGCACTTGAGAAAAATGGAAAGACATTCCCAATGACAGGGAAACATCAGGGAAGAACAACACATGAGAGATTAGAGCAGTGACACACTTAGAGACAAACAAATTTAATAGAAATCAATAATTGACTTTGGAACTGATGAGTATATCTCCATGTGTTGGAAAGAGTTGGGTTCTCAGAATCTTAAAGCAAGCCCTCCTCAAATGCCCTGGTCCCACAGCTTACCCTATTCCTGGTTTTAAAAAAGGAACACTGATTTATTTTAAATACCGCAGAATTTTGGGGAAATCTCCCAAGGCCTAGGCCACAGGTTGTACTGGCTCTTTCAAACATATTTGAAGACTGTGAGAAGTTAGGTCATTCTCCATACATGAGGACCTCAGGGAAAGCTTTGTTTGATCAAGGTAGCCCTTAACACAACAGAGTTTTCCCTGTTCAATTGGTTTTCGCCCATGTGACAGATCTATGCTTTTTCAAGAAGTGCATCTTTATGGCCCACCAGGCTTTAGTCATGGCTGTGAGTCTGCAATGTCAATTAAGCAGCTTGTTAGATGCTTCTTCTTTGACATGGAAATGAGCCAAAGGTTGCTATGAATCAAGGCTGTCTCCTTGGTTATGGCTGGAGACAAATTTGTTGACTATCCCCTTGAGCAAACATGTTTCCTAGCATCTTAATCTCTAACAGGTGGGGTTGGCATGCTACTCATCTATGGGGTGTTTTAAAACAGCCCTAAGCTAAATTCTACTTGGTGTGACGTCCTGTCACCTAAGCACTGATAAATCCCTTACATCAACAGTTCTATACAATAACATCACAGCTTTACACTGAAGTGCTACTCAGTACATTTACAACTTCCACAAAACATGCATACACATAGTGTAAGAGGTGGCCTCAGGAGCCCAACCTTCCCCAAGCAGCTCTTCCATTTTACTGGCAAGATAAATCTAACTTTACAGTCCCAAGGTTGCAGCGACGTTTTCCACTGAACACATTGAAACATTTTCCTAATTATCAGTTAACTGGTTAAACTTGCTGTTACCTTAACCAAGGTGCCTTAATTGTAAACACTATATCGCTTACAAAGCCCTCACTTACTAACAGATAGAGGACACAATTCTTTGTTCCCTTATCACCTTGAGCTCCGGAACTAAAGTCAAGGGACACAAATTAGAGGCCTTTGATTCCAGATCGAATGTCTTGGAAAACATTTAAAGGCCTTGAGCCCAGGTGTCCTGGATCAACAGAGCCTCCAACAGAAACTCCCTTGCTTAACCCAATGTGAAAATTTGATTGGATGACCCCGACTCTTTTCAAGGGGCCCTCTCCTTGTGGATTTAACCCTTTAAATATACAATAAAGCTTACCCTGGGGCACCGTTCAGATCCTGAATGGGCCACCTCCCTGAGCTCAGAAAATAAAGCTTTCATTTTAACCTTCTGTTCCAGTAGTAAGTTTTCTCAGCTTCTACCCCAATCCCAATACAGTTAAGATATTCAGATGCCCTTCTGCGTTCATGGCTAGGGCAAGGGATCTCTCTCTGGCTGCTTCTGGCTGCTGGTTCCTACCCAGCCCCCGGAAGGAACTGAAATGCAGTTCCTGCTGTTCAGCCTCCTACTCCACCAGGTTGGGGCAGCGGACACACACTCACCATGTTGCGACTTTTGAAACTCCCCTGAAATCCCCTCTCAGCACACGGCAGCTGCACTCAGACCACAGCACACAGACTATTCAAGCCTGCTCAGCTACAGAGCGACCATGCAGCACGGTACCCGGAAGAACCCGCCTCTTCCTCTCACTGAAGAGACAGCTTCAGGGTCCTGATTGGCCAGCGAGTCTCGAGTGACATTAGCACCTCCCTTAGGGTTAGCATATACGGAAGGAAAAAGTCTTAGCGATTCCCACACCAGGCTTCCATTTCAGAGCCAGACCTTTTCCAGATCTGCAGAGATTTGTGCTTCATCATCATTTGTGCCTGTCTTTCCCTAGCTTACCCTCTCTCTTCCAGCAGGCACACTTATCTTCCTCCTGGAATCAAGGTGGATAGCTGCACAGCCCATTATTCAACCTGTAGCAGAGTAAACAATCTGTCCCATAGGTGGAAGGGTGCCAAGACTATTAATAATTAAAGAGTAATTTTAGAAAATGCAGTGAGATTTTTTTTCAGTGAAATCACAGAAAAAAAATTGTCTGGTGTTGTGGCTCAGTTAGTACAGTGCTTTCCTACTGGGTTGAAGTCCAACACCACATAAAAATTGACATGATAGCATTACTTGTAATCAAAGCACTTAGGAGGTACACAAAGGGAGAAAGAGAATTTTAAGAATATCCTTGGCTAGTGAGTTTATGATTATCCTCAGCTAAATGAGGTCCTGTTTGAAAAGGAAAAGCAAAACAAAATAAGGCGCATTTTTTGCAGCATTGAGGATGAAATCTTCTCTCTCATACATTCTTAGCATGCTTTCTACCATTGAGCTACATCCTCAGCATCCCCATATTTACTTATATCCCTAGTACCGATCTTCTTCTTCACAGGTGTCAGATCACAGGTGATGGATCAGGAGGAGGTGTGAAGTCCATTCTCCAAGCGGCACCTTCAGCTCCCATATGCCTGTGCTAGGCTGCCTGGGGCCAGATGAAGGGAGGGAGGCAGGGAGGGCTTTGTTCTTGTCCTGGGAGAAAGAAAGAGAGCAGGTTGGAGGTGTGGCAGATGACAGGCATGCAGGAGAGAGGAGAGGAAGAGTACAACCCTGCCTGATAGAAATCAACTTCTTCAAAGTAGAGACTAGGGCATCAGGGCTGAATGTGGCATGCCTGTGACCCCAGTGCTCTGGGCAGCAGAGGCAGGAGGATCTCTGTGAGTTGGAGACCAGCCGGCTCTACAGAGCAAGTCCAGGACAGCCAGGGCTAAGTGGAGAGAGAGCCTGACTCAGAAAAAAATTAAAAACAATAACAAAGAAGTAATGTTAGATCCCTGTGCTTGCTTGGATTCTTGGTCCCTGGAGTTGCAGGGTTGGGGGGTTGGGGGTGGGGTGGGGAGGAGGAGTGGGTGGGGAGGAGGGTTATGATGGAGGGGTGGGGAGAAAGGGTTAGAAAAAGGAGTGGGATGGGGAGAGGGAATGGGTAGTAAGGAGGGGTGGGTAGAATTGGTAGGAAAAATGGATGGGGCTTTCCATTGCCATTTCCCTCCCATCAGCGTTCCAAGGCTCCTGCCACAACCTCTGAGCAGGAGTGTCCCTCCCGCAGGTGGGGGGTCGGGGACAAAGGGAGCAGACTTGCATGTGCCCTGGTGGGTGTGCCCTGGTGATAGTGACTAGGGCCTCTGGGCGCAGTCTGAACTTTGACCTGCCACTGTAGGACAGGGAGGCGAGGGTTGCCAAAATGTCATTTCCATTCCCTCAGCTGCTGATGCTGAAACAGACCTGGGTACATAAATCCCTAAAGAGCCAGGGCCAGAGAAGATAGGGGAAAGGGGACCTGGGGACCCAGGGAATCCTCGGGAAAGGAATTCTGTAGTCTAGCTCACTGCAGGCAATGGACGGTCTCCTCCTCTCCTAGTACTGTCAAATAGGGGAAGCCAGACCATTCAGGATTGGGGGGGGGTTTCCCTCCCACAGCCAGTCAGTTCAGAAGGCGACATCATCTGATTTCTTGTTTCCACCAACAGACCTTCGCCAGGCGGGAATATTCCCACTCACCCTCTCTGGGAGCCAGAGGGACCAGACTCCAGGAGGGAGGGTAGGTGAGCCACAGAGACAGCTCTCGATGAAAACGTCCTCCTGGATTTGGCCTACGACTCAACTCCTGGTGGTCTTCTGGGTGGGAATGGGGAAAGAAAAAGGAGGGAGAGAGTCTGGCACAACACTGGGACAGGCGGGGCTACACAGAGAGATCCCGTCTCAGAGACACAAACCCATGAAAAGCAATGACGAGAAGTAATGACCGACCCTGGGGCTTGCTTGGATTCTGGGTCCCTGGAAAGAAGGCATGAGATTGCAGGACTGGGGGAATGCCGGGGTGGAGGAGGGGAGGCCACGGCGGCCACGCCCACTGTGGGCGGAGCCATCCATAGACTGGGGTCCAGTTGCTCTAAGGAGGCCAAGGCTGTTGTGAGGAGGCCCCGCCCTGGGCGGCCATCCTTTGCCCTCTGGGTTTGGGGGAGTCCTGGCTGGGCGAGGCAAGCCAAGTGGTGGGAGCTAAGAGACAGACACCTATAGGGCAGGGGGCAGGGGCCAGGGGCCCGCCTGGGGCAAGGACCTCGCCCCAGGCCCCTGGCCATTGTGTGTGTTGGGAGTCCAGGGACACGCAAATTTTTACACACTGCCACACAGCAGCATTCCTAGTTTCTCAGCATCAATGTAATAAGTTTCTCTAGACTATCTATCTAAGGTCGGGCATAGAGACATGGACAGGAGTGTAGGTGCAGCTGCAGCTGCTTAAGAACAAGCTGCCCATTCCAATCCTTCCGCCGCGGAGGCTGAAACAGCCTTGGGCAAGGAAATCTCTAAATGGCCAAGGCCGGAGAAGATTTGGGAAACAGAGACCCAGAGATCGGGGTACCCGGGCACCCAGGGATCGCTCACTCCCTCCCCATCCCCAGGATCCTAAAAGTTTCACACACCACAGGCAGTTTCGATACCTGCCCTTAGGTGCCTCAGGAGCCACCTTGTCCATGAGGTGCAATGTAGTGGGGAGTGAGGCTCGAACCAGGGTCCTCTGCCAGTTAATTGTGGATATGGATTAAGCAAAGGAGTTTTTGTTGGAAGCTGTGCTGATCTAGGACACCTGGACTCAAGGCCTTTAACTATTTTCCAAGACATTAAGTCTGAAATCTAAGGTCCTTATTTTATCCAGCTAGAAATTTGATCCAGAGATCAAGATGACAAGGGAACAAAGAAGTGAGTCCTTTGTCCATAGTGAGGGCTTTGAAGGTGATATATTTTACAATTTAGGCACCTCCATTAAGGTAACAGTTTAACCAGTTAACAGATACTTAGGAAAATGTTTCAAAGAGCAAGGTGGTAGACTGCTCTTCAAACTTGGGAATGTGAAGTTGTTTTAACTTTTCTTGCAAAATAGGGAAGAGAAATATAAGAGTTGCTTGGAGAAGGCTGGGCTCTGGAGGCTTCCTCTTTACACACAATGGGGCTGCATGTTGAAAAAGCATTTGCAGCAGGGGCTTGAACATAGAAATGTCCTTGTCAGGATGCAAACTCAGAGAGGCCTCCTTTTGTTAGTATCTTCTAAAAGTTCCGCCCTTGGCATTTGACATGTAGGTGTAAGATTCACTTAGAGTTGATGTTGTTACGGTTGTAAATAACATATGTGTTGAGTAGCACTTCATTAGAAAGCTGTGGTTTAAACAGAATTGTTGATGTAAAGGATTTGCCAGTGCTTAGGAGACATGAAGTCACACCAAGTAACAGCTAAGGGCTCTTTTACAACACCCCATAGATAAGTAGCATGCCAACAAGGCCTGTTAGAGATTAGGATGCTAGGAATCATGTTTCTTCAAGAGGATTGTAAACAAATTTGTCTCCAACTATAACCAATGAGACATCCCTGATTTATACCAACCATTGGCCAATCTTCAAGTCAAAGAAGAGGCATCTAAGAAGCTGCTTAGTGGACCATTACAGAATCACTACCAACAGTAAAGCCTGGTGTGCCATAAAGTTGCAGATTTCTTTAAGCATAGTTCTGTCACAGAGGCAAGTCATCAGTTTGGAAGAGAGATCAGCAGTAGGTGAAGAGTTAGAAATACATCAATTCAGGGGTCACTTTGAGTTGTTTTTGTAGGAGTTGTGGACTCTGCCTTATTTTGTTTTACACATAGAATGAATATAACTTGGGTCAAATTCACACTTCTCTTGGTAGACTTTCCTTAGGACCTAGGATTAAAACTTGAATATATTTTTAGGCTTACATTTTGGGCTTTTTCTAGTCATGTATTTAGTACAAAAGTCACATTGTCCCAATATGTGTACAATTTCTTCATAGTCCTATTGAAAATTCTGAGGTTTGCAATGACACATACCTTTTGAATCATCTTTCCTTTTATACATTTCTAGAAATTTTCTTTGGATTGTATTGAATTTATGCTGCAAATTGTTATCTTTATGTAAGACATTATTTTAGTGGTGTTGTTTACAGTAATACAAATGAGTAAAGATATTATTCTACATAATCATGTATTTAGCAAACTACATTTAGTGTGTAACTCTGAAAACTGATATGAAATAATGTACTTAGCCATAAAAGAAGGAGACAGTAGCAGTTCCTGAAGCCTCAGGTGGGGCTGCTGCTGACTGATTTATCTATATGAAGGTAGTTTGTGAGCTCCAGCACAATCTCTGTGGCAACAATGTATAAACTAGCCATTCCCCTGATTCAGGGTGCTTCAGTTGGTCTGGCATGGTGACTAGATCAGGTCTCTGCCATTTCAAGATAAGTTCATAGTTTATTTGAGGAAAATTGTTTTCCTTAGCTCAGAAATGAAGTCTGTGTAAACCCCTTGAGGCAGAAGTCAATAGGTCCCTCACCCACACACTGCTGTAACTGTTACAATGTCATTTTCTGCCTCTGTAACTGTCATTAAGGCCATCTTGAGCCACTATGTAGGACCTACCCTATATTATGCTAAGTTTAGGTAAAAACCCTAAACAACAGTTCACTAATATCTGAGCAGGAAAACCTACCAATTCCTGAGCTACCCCCACCCACACACATTATCCATGAGTTAGAGTTCAGACCAGTCTCTGAACAGAAAAACCAGGAAATCCTGAAGTCCCCTAAGTGAAGAATTTGAAATCCTCCTAATCCTCACTTTGAAAATGTCTTTCCTAGAAAGCTCCACCCCATAACAAATCACATTAAAATGGTGTGTCTGCCCACTTCTCTGCTGCCTTCTCCACAGAGGCAGCCACTCCTGGTTTTCTTCCATTACTGGCTGGATCCTCCAATATATACCCCTTTTATGAGATTTACTGCCAGGTCTGACTCTCCTTGGAAGGAGCCAAGAAGCACAGCAATGGAGAGGTGAAGTAGGAGTAGGGCCAAGGCTCCTGATGTCTTTCTTAAGTTAGCAAAGGAGAGGTGAAATAAAAGTAGGGCCAAGGCTCCTGATGTCCTTCTTAAGTTCAACTGGAGATACCCTCCCATGGGAGCTGCAACACCTCGGCTAAAGAGGCCTCCTCTCAGAGTTGTGTGGTTCTTTGGCCTTCCTATCTCGAAATTCTATTCTATAAGGACATTGTCCCATCTCAGAGCTGTGTGGTTTCTGGGTTCCCATATCTCAGGATGCCTTTTCATTGGGATACAGTCTCTCCTCAGATCTATCTTGTTCCTAGGCTTGCAAGTCCCAAGACAGCTTCCCATGTGAGCAGGCAGGCCAAAAATATGGGTTTTATCCAAAGGACTGGTCCATTTGTGAGAGTTGTCTGTCATGCTAGGAGACAGGTTCTTTGGAGAGTCATGCTAGAGTCTGCTTTGTAGCTGATCAGGCTCGAATGATTCCATGTGAGGTGTTCTGAGTGCTGCTGCTAGGTGTTCTGAGGGTATAACCTCAAGCAAGTTCCAAATTCCAGACATGGTGAGTGGAGGGTCACTGCCCATAAATAGGATGAGCAGGCTGCTGATCAGAGCTAGATGGAGTGGTGGTTCCTGCCTGGGAATAGTTGGGAAGACAGATGGAGGACAGACTCAAGTGCTACTGAAATGCAAATCTGTGCGGGTGTGGAAAAGACCCAGCACTCATCTGGAAACCTTGTTCCAGTAGTATTATGCTGTGTCCTTCAGCACACTCTATTCTTAAGAGAGAGGCTCATGTCACTCATGACTCACTGGCCAATCAGGGCATCTAGCAGAAGAGAAGGCAGGTCTTTTTGGGTGCCCAGCTCTAGGTAATACTCTATTTCTGAGCAGAATGTCCATGTGTGATGAGATGTAAGAGCTGCTGCTGGATGTTGTGAGGGAAGCTAGATCAAATTCTGAAGTCTAAAAATGGTGAGTGGAGGGTCATTGCCCACAAATGGGAGGAGCAGGCTGCTAAACACAGCTATCGGGAGTGGAGGGTCCTGCCTGAGGCTGGATGAGAAGACAGATGAGTAAACTATGGGAGGACAGGCACAAGGGCTACTGAAATGAAAATGTGTGCACATCTGGAAAAGGCATGGCCCTGAACTGGAAGCCTAGGATTGATAGTTATGCTTTTCTCCTTCACCACACACTAACCCTGAGGGGCTCATGTCACTCAAGACACACTGTCCATTTAGGGCCTGCAGGCATAAGAGTAGGTATGTTCTTCCAGGCCCCAAGCTGAAGGTTCTGCCTTTTCTGAGCTTGTTGCAGCACCTCTGAGCACCACAGGGTGCTGTGAGGGGAGATCTGGCAAGATCTAAAGTTTCAACAGGGTGCACTCAGGTTCACTGTCCACCACATGGAAGAGCAAGAAGCTGAACTCCTGGAGCTGGTGTGGTGGATTCTCGCTGAAATTGGGTGGTAAGCAGCGAGCATATTCAGCTACCTCTTAGGTCTCTTATGGTCCTAGTCATTTCTTTGACCCAGGGTGGCCTCTGAATAACTTCACTATGAGGCTACATTTGGCCAACTTTTGGAGCAGGGGCTTGTGTGCAGATGCATCTTTCTTAAGATGCCAAACCCAGAGAGCACTAATTTTTCTAAAATCTTCACCAAGTTCTTCCCTTAGCATTTAACATTCAGGTGTAAAATCCATTTAGAGTTAATCTTATGGCGGTTGTGGCTCACATTCAGGCAATTTTGTTTTGTTTTTATATTATTATCTGATAGGCCTGGAGTGTAGGTTTTGTACATGTCAAGCATATACTCTTGTGTTGATTTTCATCAGGATATTAATAATACTTGAACCTTCTGAGTCATATTATTTCAACTGTGTGGTACTTTTCTTTCCTTTTTAGTGCTTGTCTTAATTTTTTTAATGAATACTATTATTTTTCTCATGTGTGTCTGGTCCTCATAGTAGTCAGAAGATGGCCCCAGAGCTCCTGAACTCTGAATTTAGAGTAAAGGTAGGTGTATACTTCTATGTATGTCAAGGTAAGGCTTTCAGAAGCCCATAAGGAATGGCAAGTGAAGCTTCAGTGAATCCTATGACTCATTGAAAGGTCCTGATCCACTGCACATAGTGTTGATCTACTAGGGACTGCTGCCACACTAGTGAAGTATCAAAATGGATGGTAGCCAAGGGCGATGACTGCTTCCCCCTTCTTTATGAATCTCCTAAGGTGACCTTGCCTCCCCACTCAACTACTATATTTCCTTATAGTTGTACCAAACAAATTGATTGTTTCTGGTACTTGAGGATAGCATGGGATGTTCTGATTGGGCTTTCAGTCATTTACAGGCTGTTACAATGGATAATGAAGTTAGATCTGCCGCTTTTAGTCTTGTCTCTGGAGTTTGATTCCCAGGATTCCGTGTGGGGCTCTTTTGCCACTCACTCCAATTCCCTGTGGTTCCTGATTCCCACATAAACCTCTTCACTGGTGAACCAACTTTCATGCCTTATATTGCCTATTTTTGACCAACATTTACATTGCTGATGCTTTCATTTTTTTTTTTGGTAACTGTTTAAACACAGATTTCATTTTAGGAAGATCAAATTAATGTTACAATTTACAGTGAAGGACTTCAGGTTTCTAGAAAATGTGTACATAACTAGAGGGAATAAATACTCTTTGCAGAAACTTGAGCAAAGATCTGTCAGTTCTTTTATCTATTGTTTGTTTGATTAATTTTTGTAGAGTATTATGTGCCCCTGACTATTCTGGAACTCATTGCATAACCTAGGCTCTTGTCCAGCTCTATGAGATATACCTGCCTCTGCTTCCTGAGGGTTGTTTGAATTAAAGGCATGACAAAATACACCCAGCTTCCCCATTGTTTTATACTTAGGAACTGTTCATAGAATTTCTCTGAGGTGGGCTAAGCACAGTTGATCTTTTTCCTTGTCTCCCCCTCCTTAGGTCTGTTAATTAGCATGTCTCTTACAAGGCTACATAATTTTTGAATTTTTTAAATTTATTTTTATTTTTATTAATTACAGTTTATTCACTTTGTATCCCCCCCTGTAGCTCTCACCCACCTCACCTCAAAATCTCACCCTCCCTCCCTATCCCTTAGTAGTACCCCTCCCCCAGTCCACTGATAAGGGTGGTCCTCCTCCCCTTACCTCTGATCCTTGTCTATAAGTACCCATCAGGAGTGGCTGCATTGTATTCTTCTGTGGCCTGGTAAGGGTAGGTGTGGGGAACACACCTGCAGGGTAAGCACTCAGGAGGCAGAGGCAGGAGGATCACGTTTCCAAAACTTTTTAAAGATTGATTTATTATTTATACAACATTCTACCTGCACACTAGATCTCAGTATAGATGGTTGTGGGCCACCATGTGGTTGCTGGGAATTGAACTCATGGCCTTTGGAAGAATAGTGAGTAGTGCTCTTAACTTCTGAACCACCTCTCCAGCCTCATCCAAGAACATTTTTAAGAAGGAATTTATGGTAATAAATTGTTCAGGTTCCTTTTTCATTCTATCTTTCTTTATTTCTTTCTTTCTCCCTCCCTCCCTTTCTTCTTTCCTTACTTCCTTTCTTTCCTCTGATTTATTTATTTATTTATTTATTTATTTATTTATTTATTTATTATACAGTGTTCTCCTTGCATGTACTGCTGCAAGCCATACGAGGGCATGAGATCTCACTATAGAAGGTTGTGAGCCACTATGTGGTTGCTGGGAATTGAACTCAGGACCTTTACAAGAGCCAGTGCTCTTAACATCTGAGCTACCTCTCTAGCCCTGGTCCCATTTTTCTTTACTTCATGTTGCTTAAATTGTCTAAAACATAAATGAATGTGTTATGAACATATGTAGAAGGAGGCATTGTTTTTCAAGGAAACAATGTGAAGTGTCAAAACGGATGGTAGCCAAGATGCTTAACAAATGTCTTAATGATTCTTTACTATGGCCATAGATAAGTTTGAATGAATATTGTCACATTCATCTAAATGGCTTATGTCACAATGTGGTGAATGAAATTTATCATTGTGTTTTCAGGATGATGATTCTTACTCACGATCACTAGGAGGCTGTATGCTGCCTTAGCTGATCTAACTGGATGGATGAGTAAATTAAACCTTTTCATGGAGACGTGGGAAGTCCATCCTTGAACTAGTGATCCTACTCTCTCAGCCTTGTGAATGCTGGGGATCTAGGCTTGGGCTGCTAAAATGAGAACACTGAAGCAGATGGTACATTTATCTGTTTGTGGGGATTATCACCTTTTAAGGATTCCAAACTTGATGTGTTTAATGTATCTCACACATTTAATAAAATATTAAAATGTATCACTCTGCCATGTCAAGCAACCCCTAACCAACTGGAATTCCAACTCCAGGGTATCCACTATCCACTATCCTCTTCTATCCTCCACGAACACACACACACACGCATGTGTCTTTTAAAAAGTAAATGTGCAATCACAACTAGAAAAGCACATTTTGAGAAGCACTGTGATAATGTGACCTTACGAACAGAATATTTCCTCAAGTGTTTCACACCATTCTTTTTCAGTAGAAGGTGTTCACATGTCCTCTATACAAAATAAAAATAGAACCCTGTGTCTCCCCCTAGCCCTTGCCCCATGGGTCTTCTGTCGTTTCTCTTGCCACCTTTGACTTCTTTTGTTTTCAAATCATTAAGAATTTCTTGTAATTGAGATTTAAAAATTGAAATAAAATCGAGATTTAAATCTTTCTTCCATCACCATTTTTTCTATAAACTCTACTGTGTGCCTTCCTTGTGAAAAGAACCTTGCAAACTGCCAGCAGGGGTGGCTCTGATGTTTGGTTTAATATTATTATTGTTATTGTTATTATTGTTATTATTATTATTATAGATTTTTTAGACAGGGTTTCTCTGTGTAGCCCTGGCTGTCTTGGACTTGCTCTGTAGGCCAGGCTGGCCTCTAACTCACAGAGATCCTCCTGCCTCTGCCTCTCCAGTGCTGGGATTAAAGGTATGTACCACCATGCTTGAGGCAGGACATTCTTATAGCTCGGTTGAAGTCATACTGTGTAACTTAGGACATGTCCACACATGTGAGTGTGAAGAGCTGGCAGGGGGTGCAAGCCCTTGTTTTTGGAGACAGGGTTTATCTATGTGACCTTGCATGTCCTGGACTCCCTTTGCAAACCTGGATGACTTGGAACTGACACCTGCCTCTGCTTGCCCCCCTGATGGTCACAGACATATGATGTCACACCTGGCTGTTTGTTATAATCTTTAAAAATGATTTATAATTTCTGTATATGTGTCTGCCTTCTTGAGACCAGCCCTGGTTTGACTAGGAGAGTTGGCACTCACTAAAAGAAAGTAGTCAAGTCCACCTGCCCTGAGCATGAGAAACTCTACTCTCAACTGCTGAGTCAGTGAGGGTGTGGGCTCAAGCTATAGCTTTTAATAAAAAGATCCTCATGTGTTCTGCAGTGGCTCAGCTCCTGGTGGTCTTTTGTGCTCTCATAAACTGGGCACAACAGAGGCAGTCCTATGGAGGATATTTACTTTCAGAATAGCCATAAATGCTCTTCAGTTAGACTTTAGAAAAGTGGGTTATGGCAGAACATAGAAAACTCAGGTATGGGCCTCCAGTGCCATCAGGTGGAATTCTTAACACTGGGCCTGGTAGAAGCTTGTGTTACAGTTAGCACAAGCTTACAGGTATTCCTCAGTGTTAGTACACTAGGTCCACCAAAGAGGCTGGTAAGCAATGGCCAATAAGGGCTAAAGATGGCCCAACACAAATCGTTATTTGGCTCTGGACATACCAATGTTGCCACATCACTGCAGAGGAAGCAGCAACAGCACCAGATAATTAAGAGATGGCTTAGAATTCTGTGATAGCCATCAACAATTGGGCAAGGCTTAGTACTCCATGAAATGACTGGAACCCACAGCAATGATAACAGAGATGCACAGAGCTATGCCAAAACCATAACCAGAGGACCCTAAAAGGCAGGGCAGATCACTTGTTTGGAGAAGGGGCTTTATCTCACGGACACACATTTTGTATTACATAAAGAGGAAATTGTTAGGCTCCAGTTTTCCAGAAAACATTAAAATAATTGACATGTCTATTGTTATTAGTAAAAAGAGTGAAGAAAAAAATATGAGGACTACATGTGGGTAGAGATACAGATGTTCGTTCACATGAAAATACCATAAAAGCATGAAACGAGAAGACATAATTTACACTTAACATTCACCACAGTCCTGTCCAACCCCCCACTAAATTATTTTAAAGCAATATATACATACATATATATATATATATATATATATATATATATATATATACAGGCATATAAAGAATTGACACCTTACAAGTATACCCTTGAGTTTTTCTGTTACCATCTGTTGTGGCTCATGGGACCTAGTCTGGTTTGTTTCCCCCAATGAAACTCCCTTGGAGAAAACTAAGTTTTTCATTTATTATTATTATTACTTAAAGAGGTAGTGAGTGTGCTTTTTGGAGGGAGGGAAACTTTATGATTCATGGTGTAGTTATTTTTATTATGGAAGATTTGTTTATTATTTGTACAGTATTCTGTCTGCTTGCCAGAGGAGGTCACCAGGTCTCACTATAGATGATTATGAGCTGCCACAAGGGTGCTGGAAATTGAACCCAAAACCTTTGGAAGAACAGCTGGTGCTCTTAAGCTCTGTGCCATCTCTCCAGATCCCTTATTTTTTTATTTTTATTTATTCATTATACATCCTTCTCATCCCTTTCTCTTCTCCTCCCAGGCCTAACCTCCCTGTTTCCCCTGGCTCTTCAGAGAATCCTGTGTCCACCCACCCAAGCCAGCATATCAAGTCCATCAGGACAGAGAGCATCCTCTTCCCCTGTGGCCTGGCGAGGTAGCCCTGAAAGGCAAATTGATAGAAAAGATAGCTTGTAGGTCAGGGTACATTATGTGTGTTGGTCATGAAGTGTTTACAAGGACTGTTACCCTCATGTCTTTCATTCCCTCTGGTGCTTACACTCTGCACACAGAGTACCTTGAGCCCTTAGGGGTGAGAGTTTCCTGGAGACATCTCATTTAGGGTGGAATGGTCCAATGCCTCTCACCTCTCTGTGTATCAACTGGATCTCTGTATTCGTTTTCATGTGCTGCAGGAGGAAATTTCTGATGATGGCCAAGCAAGGCACAGATCTATGACTATGGCTGTACTCCTTTACAGTAACTGTAACATTTAGATTTCTCTTATGTTCCTGGCTTGTGTAGACTCAGGCTCCTGGGTACCCAAGCAGTATTGGATCCAGGTTCCTTTTCATGGAGTGGGCCTCCTGAAACCCAACCAGATATTAGTTGGTCACTTCCATGATGTTTGTGCCACAAGCGCACCAGCAAATCATGTAGGCAGGTCACCATTGGAGAGCGAAGGCTGTATGGATGGGTTGGTGTGCACTTTTCTCTTCTGGTGGCATGCAGGGTATGTTCCAGTATCATGAAGAGTAGTCCATAGGGGGTGAACATTCTAGGTAGGTGCCAAGTGGGATTACCTGTGTCCAATGACTTGTGGAGTGTTGTTCTCAGCAATAGAATCTTACCATCAGGTTGTGGAGAGCCCAAGGGGGTGGACACAAGTTAGGTGGTCCCAGGCCCTGCTTTGATCTAGCACAGAGTCCTCCCACATCCCGAGGCCACAGGACTCGAGGAGGAGGCCGGCTCTCCAGACACTCCTTGCTCTGTTCTTATTAAATTAAAATAAGTATATAGTATTATATTAAGTACAACATCTATGTAAAGCGTGTTATTAAGTGACACATGCTTGCCACAAGAGGGCACCACATCACTTGACAGATGTCCCTGTGGTCGGTGGGGATGTAACCAAGCACCTAGGGAAGAGAGAGGGAATCTCTGCTTCACAGAGCACCCTGGCTTTTGGGATGACAGGCATGAGAAACTGAGTCTAGAGTTTTGTTTCTTTATTTTTTTTAATTAATTAATTAATTCATTAATTAATTCATTCGTTCATTCATTCTCCAGCATTATGCCTGTGCGCTATAAGAGGGCACCAGATCTCATTATAGATGGTTATGAGCCACCATGTGGTAACTAGGAATTGAACTCAGGACCTTTGGAAGAGCAGCCAGTGCTGTTAACCTTTGAGCCATCTTTCCAGCCTCTGGCTTTTTGTTTTTAAACTTTAAAAAAAATATTTATTATCTTTGTGAGGGCATTTCTGCCTTCCTGAGACCAGCCCTGCTTTGACTGGGAGAATCGAAATGACTAAAAAAAGGGGACAAGGATCCCAGAATCCCTTCTCCAACTATGTCAGATCAGGAGAATTCAAAGTGCACATTTTTCCTTCACACAAATGACTTCCAGCAGCCAGGCGTGTTTACTTCCAGAAGCAGATGGGCAGGGCAATGGCATCAGGAATCCTCTCCCTGGAAGCTCTGGATCCTGAAGACAGCTAGAGGCAAAGGACAGGGACATTTACATGACACGGGGTGGTGGTGGAGGAATGCTGTGTGCTCTTTGGTGACAGGAAAGTGCTTCTGGGGATACTTCTGTGTCCCCTGTGTGTTTTCAGGGTTGATTATTTGGTGTTGAATAACTAACTGATTTTATGCTCTTTCCTGGGAAGGTTTTTTTTTTTACTTTTTTTTTTTCCTCACACTCTCAGTTTTTATTAGTTCCCTGCAGATTTTTGCATAGGATTCAGGACAATAGTTTCTTCCTGGACCACTTTTGCATGCCTATTGGTGTTTTCCATTTTTCAGTTCATGTTTGTGCAGGCATATTGGTAAGCTTTTTTTTTTCTTTTTTAATATTGGTTTGTCTTATGGGTGTAGCTTCTGGTATTATTAGGAGGCACACTACCAGAACATATTCTGATCCTCTGCCTTATATAATTTTTTCATCACTTGTTCTGCTTGATCTCTGAGCCTTAGATCTAGATTGTTTTGTACATTTATCAGGTGTGAGTGTTCTCCAGAATACTGCCTTGTGATTGGTTGTGCTTTTCAGTCATGATTGCTGTTGCAAAGGAAAGCTTCTTCTGACAGTGGTGAACTATACTTATCTGTGTGTATTATTAAAAATATTTAGGTTGTAACATGTTTATATTCATGCATGGACTTACTTGTATTATAGGGATTTTATGTAGATAATTCACAGTATGATTGCTTAAAACTCTTTCACAAATATTTACTGTTATTTCTCCCACTTCCTTCTTTCATATTTATCCACCTTGATAATTAGGGAACCTTCCCCACATGTTCCCAATCAGATCAATTGTTCCTGCCATTGTATTGCTTGCCCAACATGTTTTATTTCTAGAGTTATTCCATGGTGATATTCACATCTGAAACTTTGGAGCTAGATGCCCCAGAGTAGAGAATGAGAGATATTTTTCTTCTGGATATGAGTTACCTAAATTATAATTTTTCTACTTACAAATATTTATGTGTATGATATTTATCATGTTAAATATATTTATGATTTTCCATTTTTTACCTATTGTGAACACAATAGCAATGAAAGTGACTGAGCAAGTATTTGTAGAGTGGATTGTCAAGTCATTTTTACCTGAGTCTAGGAAAAGAGAGCAGGGTCAGGGAGTAGATTTATTTTTATTTTTACCCTTTAGAAAATTCTCTACTCTGGTTTCTGGAATGGCTCAACCTGTTTAAAAGAAACACCACCAACCCCTTTTCAGAAATTGATTTTCATGCCTGGTCTATAGAAGAATCTCAGATATCACTCAAAGCCCTGTATACACACCAAATTAACAAAGAAAACAAGTATTTAGTTCATGTACTATTTATCTCAATTACTTTCATGTAATTACATTTTGAATATGTATATTGTCCAAAAAATAATAAATAACATGCATAACTTACTTAAATGTGTTTCCAGCAGCAGCTTCTATTCTAAAGTAGAGTGTCTGTGATTGTTCTACAAAGTGAGGGGCTCTTATGTTTGTTTAAATATACATTTAAGAAAAAAGTTACTTAAAAGGTAAATAATTTAATTTTAGTATACAAATGGGTTTTATTAGAAAAAAGAAAACTAATACATCAAAATGATCACTTTTATATGCTATTTTTTGTTTTTAATACATCTCAAAGAGTTTTTATCAGGTCTTAAGAGAATAATGTAGCACTTTGGGAAAAAGATGCACCCCAGCAGCCCTGCACTAGAGGCCAATATGGAGAAGACCTCCACAGCCACGACGGCTTTGCCCTTGGTGCTCTGGTAGACAGGGATGAAGATGACCCAGACACTGAGGAAGACCAGCATGCTGAATGTCAGGAACTTGGCCTCATTGAATGTGTCAGGCAGGTTCCTTACCAGGAAAGCCACAGTGAAGCTGCCTAAGGCCAGGGTCCCTAAGTAAGCCAGCACACAGTAGAAAGCAGTGACTGAGCCCTTGTTGCATAAAATGATGACATGAGCATGTTCAGAGTGTTCATCTGTGTCAATATAAGGAGGTGAGGTTCCCAGCCAGACTGCAGAGAGAATAAGTTGGATCAGGACACAGATAGGGATGACAGCATTATAGATGCCTGAGACAAACAACCTTCTCATTGTTCTCCCTGGTTTCATAACTCTAAAGGCCAGAATTACAGTTATAGTTTTTGCCAAAATGGTGGAAATAGCCAAGGTGAACACAAGTGCAAATGTTATTTGTTGCAGTATGCAGGAGATTGTGTTTGGGCGTCCAATGAAGAGAAAGGAACAGAGGAAGCAGAGGAGGATGGAGATGAGCAGGGTGTAGCTGAGAGTCCTGTTATTGGCCTTAACAATGGCTGATTCTTGGTGTTTGAGAAAGACTCCCAAAATGGCAATTGTGCTGACAGAGAAGCACATAGCTGTGCATGCCAGCGCCATGCCCAGAGGATCCTCAAATGAAAGAAAGGTCACTGCCTTGGGCAGACAGTTGGTTCTCTCAGGGTTTGGGTACTCATGACTTGGGCAAGTGATGCACTCCTGCTGGTCTGTATGGAGAAATTGGATCAACATTTCATCTTATATAAACATCTATTTGTTGCACATTTAAAGTGCTTTCCAGTGATGTGTGTGTTCTGGTATATTCTGCTTCCTGTTACTGCCAAGTATATGAAATCTTTATAATTCACATTTGTACTGTTTATCTTGTTTAATCAAAAATAAGCTTTCTTCTCAGCAGCTTATCACTGTTTGTCAAGGACAGTAAAATCTATTTTACTCGTATTCAGATAAAGTAATACTGTCAAGTGTGCCTTCAAATCTTTTTTTTTTTTACACGTTGAGTTTCTAAGTATGTGTACATTGTATTTTGGTGACATCAATGTATAAAAATACTTCATTGTTTCCATTATCATGGGTTCTTCTCAGTTTTCTTGTTACTCACTGTTTCAGTGGATATGTTATCCCACTCCTATAATTTTTCTAAGGTAACATGGGAATAAGTTAGGTTTCACCTCCATGACCTATGGAACAGTTCTGATTTGGTGGTAAATATACAGCCCTTACATCAACAAACTCCAGCTATAATCTCAGACCAATAATTACCTATCTCAGCTGTGGAAGTTTCAAATAAATATCTATAGTCTTTGACATCCTTTGACTCAGGACAGGACTCTTTGTCTTTCATTATTAATTCCAGAATAATCCTAGGAATTGTTCTAATTTCCATTCTTGTTCTTCCAGTAAAATACTGAAGACTGAAAAATGACCTGCATGTCATAAATACCATAAATCTACCAAAATGTTTTATCACAAAGGGAGAATGACAGAGCCATATTCACTGAAATTGTTGAGAGTAATGAGCCAGTATAGTTGCTTGGTGCTATTCCAGCAAAGCTGAGATTGTTACAATTGTTCTATCTCTAACTTCTGTTTTTTTTTTTAATTGTTTTTTTGCATTACTGGGGCCTTTCTGCACTTTGATTCAATTTCTGTTATTTTTTTTTCTACATAAAAATTATGTCTGAGTCTTTTTTTTTAATTAGACATTTTTAATTATTTATAGTTTATTCACTTTGTATCTTAGCTGTAGCACCCTTGCTCATGCCCTTCACATCTTCCCACACTCATATCCTCCCATACCCCTCTCCAAGTCTGCTGATAGGGAGGTCTTCCTTCCCTTCCCTCTAACCCTAGCCTATCAGGTCTGGTTGCCTTGTAAGGGGAAGAGGGACTGCCTCTGAATTAAACTCAGTGGCTGGCTCTTTGATCACCTCCCCTTAACAGGGAACAGCCTTACCAGGTCATAGAGGAAGACAATGCAGCCAGCCCTGATGAGACCTGAGCCTTATGAAAATACTAAACTTAACTTTATCTGTCCACTGTTTCAAAATCTTCTTTATGCCCTGGAAATTATTAAGCAGAGTTAAGCAGATAGAGAGATGAGACCATTATTTCAGGAGTTTTCTTGGGATATGTGCTCCTAAACAGTATATTGGTGCAGGGTAAACAAAGGCAATATGCATACCCTGAGAGGCCTCGAGATTCATGTATAGGTTTAAGATCTTTTATTATAGGCTTAGAGCTCCCTGAAAATGTAGTTTAAAGATAGAAGGTCACAGAGGGTACACCCCTGATAGAATAAAATTTAGTAAATAAGATACATTGACTTAAATAAACTTTTTTTAGTTTGTAGCATAGATGGTGATACATATAGTAAAGGGAGCTATTTATTTGTACTTGCTGTGCATAAAAAGACCAGTTAAAGTATTTTCTGTTTCTCTGGACTGAACTCATACTGCAAACAATGCCAGCCTAAAAGCAGACTTTCACATATTAAATGTGTTTTCTTTGAAGGAGACATTCTTTAGATTATTTAAAGTAGAGTTATAGGGCTAATAATGATAATCAAATATGTTCTGTGTGTACTTTTTAAATTGTAACTGAGCTTTTATCTCTGTATAATGAAAAAAAAATCAAACACCCATTCTGTACAACTTGTATAATCATTAATCTGTGTTTGCACTGTGAAACTTGTATAAACAAGAAGAGCCTTGTCAGCAATAAGTCAGAGCCAAATAAAGGTCTGAATTTTAGACGTCAGCTGCTAGATTACCCTGACCACTTCAGCTGACTAACTTCCTCTCATTGCTGACCCCTCATCTGCTCTCTGGAGCACACTGTACGCAAAGACCTCTCCTTTCCATGCTCAGAATTGCTCCACAGAAAGGCTCCAGGCACAAACTCACAGAGAATGAACCCCCAACAATAGAGCATGCATGGGGTCGATATGGGATGTCTGCACATACATAACAGTTGTGAAGCTTGGTCTTTATGAGGACACATAACAGAAAGACCAAAGCTGTCTCTCACTCTTTTTCTCCTAATTTTACTGCCTTGTGTAGTCTCAATAACAGAAATTGTGCTTAATCTTATTGCAACTTTATACGCCAAGTCTGGTGGATATCCATAGGGGACTTCTTTTTTTTTTTTAAAGAAAGGGAAGAGGGGCACATTAGGTTGGTAGGTGAGGTAAGAGGCAGGGTCTGAGAGGAGAGATGTGAGCAGATGCTGTGATAGTACACAAACTAATTAATAATATAATAAAAACATTGTAACATTGTGATAGAAATGAGTGAAACAGAAACAAAGAAAACAATACATACAATTAACCAAAGGAGGAGCTGGCTCTTTCTGAAGATAAAAAAATTGACAGACCTATATCTCAAGTAAATTAAGGAAAAAACTGAGTACTGAAATTAAAGGAAATTACAGAAAAAAAAAAAACATTGCTACAGAATTCAAGGAAATTCACAATATTCTAAGGAAATATTTTTAAAACATACTATATTCTATTCAGCTTAAAAATGGTCATGAGATGGATGTTTTAGATTTACCCAAGCAACCATTATACAAAGATATATTCAACAATAATTCAGCAACCTAAATAAACCTAAACAGACCCAAGTGTAAATTCAAAAGATCAGAAAAGGCTGCCACCAAAAAAGAAAATGATGAAAGATCAAAACAAGGAGACTCCAAATATGGTGGAGACCAGTATGCAACATATCCTAGGGGCAGAGATTCAGAGACTCTGAGACCAGTGTAAGGACAGGTGGCTAGATCCAGAGCATCAACTTTGCTGCTTCCTGTTCTGGACAGGTCATGCAGGAAATGGAGTCGATCTGATCCAGGCTCTCTGTGGCCATCTCATGGAATCAGGAGTAACAAAATTTGGGCCACCTGCCCCTTCACATACTCCAGTGAGTTTGGATCCCCATATCCAGGGACTCTTTGCTCAAGCAGCCAGAATTCAAATCCCTCCTGCTCCCTGTAGTGCAGCTTCAGGATTTCTGGGAGAGCAACCAAGCCACCAAGCCACTGTTCTACTGGTCACCCTGTGTATACCAGGTGAGCAATAGAATTACAGGGATCCCAGATCCAAGAAGACAAATCTCAGAGGAATCTGATTACAAGGAACACAATTTGGGACAGGCCTGTAAGTGGCAGCCCAGCTTTATTCTGAGGAATCCAGGGCTGCCACTTGGGGCACCTGCACCTTGATAATGATGAGCACCAGTAAATGCACCCCAAAATTCAGGGTTCCAGTGCATGCACACCCTTGTCCTTCAATTCACCAGTCCCTACATGTTTATGTGTCCATACACTGCCATGTGCCTTGCCCTTCAAGGTGCTTGCATCTGAACTGCCAGTATCCATTCTTGAGCCACTGCACATTTGACATCTTCCTGAATACTACTTTAAACTCCAAAGACAACAGGATCTAGTCTTTTCTGCAGTTTCCAGGAAGAAACAGGTAAGGCTACAGACAACCAGATGGCTAAAGGCCAGCATAGAAACACAGTCAACAAAAAACTGGGATATCCTGGCTCCACCAGAACCCATCCCCAAGAGCAATGGATATTGTAATACAGCTGAAACACAGAAAAAGGACATTAAATCTATGTTTATTCAGTTATTAAAGACATATAAAAAGGAAAAGAAAAAATGTTTCAAAGAAATACAGGGAAATACAGGGCAAACAAAGAGAGGCCATCAAAGATAAGAAACCACAATTAAACAGGTGAAGGAAATTATTAAAATTATTCAATTCTTGAAAACAAAATTTGAATCAATAAGGAAACACACAAAAAAACCTGGAGATGGACTATGTAGAGAAGAGATCAAGTACCACAAAGATAAGCATCACCCACAAAATATAAGAAATGAAGGAAAGAATCTCAGGAATTGAAGATACAATTGAAGAAACTGATCAATCTCTCAAAGAAAACATACAATCAGAAAAGTTCAAGGACTCCATGAAAATGTGAAACCTAAGAACAACAGGAATAGACTAAATAGATGATTCCAGGCTCCAAGGTAAAGAATATATTTTTAATAAAATCATAGAAGAAACTTTCTCCAACCTTAATAAAGAGATAACTTTAAACATACAAGAGGCTTACAGTACCCCAAATAGAGTAGACCAGAAAAGAAAATCCTCTTGCCATAAAATAATCAAAACAATAAATATACACAATGAAGAAAAATATCAAAAGCAGCAAAGGAAAAAGATCAAGTGACATATAAAGGCAGACTTATCAGAATCACACCAGATTTTCCAACAGAGGCTATGAAACTCAGAAGGGCCTGGGGGATGTCATGCAGATGTGAAGAGACTACAGATGCCAGAGCAGGCTACTGTACTCAACAAAATTTATAATCAACAGAGATGGAGGAAACAAGATAGTCCATGACAAAACTAAATTAAAACAATACCTATGCATTATCCCTGACCTTGAGAAGCTACTAGAAGGAAAACTCCAACCCAGTGAGATCAACTACACCCATGAAACACACAATATAGATAACTTCAGAACAAAAATTAAAACAAGCACAAAAACACACTATCCACAATAATGCCACAATAAATGGAGCTGATATTCATTGGTGACTAGTATCTCTCCACATCAATGGAATCAGCAATCCAATAAAAAGACACATGCTAACAGAATAGTTATGGAAACAAGATCCAACATTCTGCTGCATACAATAAACACACTTCAGCCCCAAAGATAGACACTACCTTGGAGTAAAGTGCTAGAAAAAGGTTTTCCAATCAAATGGACGCAAGGAGCAAATGGCAGTACCATCTTAATATCTAATAAAATAGTCTTCCAACCAAACTTAATCAAAAGAGAAGTGAAGGATACTTCATTCTCATTACAGAAAAATCCACCATGAGGACAACAATATCTTGAACAACTATGCCCCAAATAGAAGGGCACCTGCATTTGTAAAAGAAACATTATTAAAACTTCAATCACACATCAGTTCCAACACAGTAATAATGGTAAACTTCATTACCTCACTCTCACCAAGTGACAGATCATTGTCACAGAAGCTAAACAGTGAAATAATGAAGCTTACATAGGTCATGAATCAAATACCTAATAGAAGTCCTCAAAAATTTTCACCCAGGCACAAATATGCCTTATTCTCTGAAAATCAAGGAACTTTCTCCAAAATTGAACATATATTCAGGCAAAAAGAAAGTCTTAACATATACAATAAGACTGAAATAATCCCTTGGATCCAATTACACAACCATGTTCTAAATCTGTACTTCAAAAATGACAGAAAGAGCAAAATGCCTACTCATATACATAGAACCTAAACAACTCTACTCAATGACAGGTGTCATGGAAGAAATAAAGAAAGTATTTAAAGATTTCCTAGAATTCAGTAAAAATTAAAGCACAGCATGCCCAAACTTATGGGACACAATGAAAGCGGTGCTAAGAGGAAAATTCATAGCACTAAGTACCTTCATATAGGAATTTGAGACATCTCTTACAAGCAATCTAATGACACAACTGAAAGACCTAGAATAAAACAAGATGTAGACAGGGCCAAGAGGATTAGAGGTCTGGAAATAATAAAATTCAGTGCTGAAATCAACATACTAAAAATGAAATGATTCAATGAATCAACAAAACCAAGAGCTGGTTCTTTGAGAATATCAACCAGAGAGACAACCTCTTAGCCAAAGTAACTAAAAGGCAGAAAGACACTATCCAAATGAACAAAATAAAAAAGGATAAGAATTATAGAAGTACAGAAATCAAAGGAATCATTAGGTCTTACTTCAAAAGTGTATACATCACAAAAATTTAACATCCATATAAAATGGACAATTTTCATGATAGATCCTACTTACCAAAGTTAAATCAAGATCAGGTAAATAAAACATCCTATCTTCCCTAAGGAAAGAGAGGAAGTCATCAAAAGTACCCATCCAAAATGCCCAGGGCCAGTTGGTTTCAGCTCAGAATTTGACCAGACCTTCAGAGTATAGTAAATACCAATATTCTTCAAACTATCCCACAAAATAGAGACAGAAGGATCATTAACAAATTAATTCTATGAAAGCCACATTCAGGTCACAGTCAAGACCCAAGAAATATAAGAACTTCAGATCAATTTCCCTAATGAACACTGACACAAAAGTACTCAGTGAAATACTCGCAAACCAAATACAAGAACACGTAAAAGATATTATCCACCACTATCACATAGGCTTTATCCCAGGCATGCAGGAGTGGTTCAGTCTATAGAACTCCATCAATTTAATCTACCACATCAACAAAGAGAAGGAAAAGATTCACATCATCATTTCCATAGAAGCCAAAAAATGCAATGCCTGTTCTGTATAAAATTTTGGAGAGATCAGGGACACAAATTACATACCTAAACATAGTAAAGTCAATATACAGCAACCATATAGCCAGCATTAACCTAAATAGAGAGAAATTCAAATCAATCCCACTGAAATCAGGGACAAGACAAGGATTCCTGCTCTCTCCATATCGTTTTAACATAGGAATTGAAGTCATGTATCACTCTGCAAGGAATTTAACTTATGATAGCATTACATCTAAGAATATAAAGAATATTTAATTAATTTTTCAACATTTGATCATTTGCAATAATACATAAAAATTCTGTTTGTATTATGGAAGTCTAAGGATTGGCCTTTTTAAATATATAGTAGATTCTCATCATTAATATTAATGTATTAATGTAAATATTAATGTATTTTCCTTCTGACTTTTTTTCATAAAAATTTCATTTTAAAAAGAATATAATTACCTCACTATGCCTCTTCTTTTTGATCACTCTAAACCTTCTCCAACACCCACTTTATATTTATTCTCTCTCAAATATATGGTTCTCATTAGATGTGTTTCTGTCTTTGTGTGTGTTTGTATATAAAAATGTAACCTGCTCATTCCATATGATGTTACTTATATATGTTATCACAGTGTTGACCACAACCCTAAACAACCAGCCATGTTTTCATTTACAAAGACTTGCTTTTTCGATTGTTGATACTGAAAATGACAACTGTGTTGTAAATGCAGTTCAGTTCCTTGTGCATTCAGAAACCGTCAGACATGTAGCTTTCCTGGAGTTATTTTGAGGCAGGAATCGTTAGGTTTGTTAATCACAGAAATACAAATCGATCCTGGACAACTGCATATCTCACATTTAATGGGTAGCTCATAGCATGGATCACTGCAAGAGCTGAGATGGCCATTCCATGCACCAAAAGGCAGGTTTTTAAAAGTAGGGTGTATATGTCACAATAGCATGAGAATTGCCACTCTAAACTTCACACATTGTGTGGCTTCAGTGATGATTAATAATGGATTCAGGGATGAGTGTTAGAGCATTACATTAGGACACCACGGTCACTTCTTAACTTTTCCTGTCTCCATTCCCAAGCAGATGGAGTAAAAGTATCATTTTTCTACCTGTTTGGTTGGAAATGTGCTGCTCTGGACAAAATGCACAAGAGAAACAGCAGACTGGTCTTTCTTTTTGTAGAACTTTCCAGAATCCTGGACCACAGCTGTGTGTACATACAGATTGAGGAGTCTGAAGGCAACACAGAAAGACTGGCCATGATATCGAACATCAGTTTAAAATAGTTTAGGGTAAATACACATAATTTATAGAAATTGTATTTGTTTATGAGGAACTCTGAGGTTTTAATGTGGGAATATAGAATGGAGATTTGAATTTACCACACTTTCCAATACTAAATGTTCAACATCCCTTTATGGTAAACAAACAATGACTCATTACTGCCTATCCTGTGTGAAATGTGTAGGGCATCAAGATATTCTCTTCTGTGGGGCAGGAAGCCAGAACTCATTTTATTGTATGGATTTTGGGACGGTTGGATTTTAAGACAGGAATCCAATCACACCTGCCTCCAAGCACACTTGTAGGACAGGAAATATTTCTATCTTAGACCTCTTTTCTGCCTTGGTTTGGATTCAGTTTCTGTGTAACAAATATGTACATATTAACAGGAATAAGTTTCTGGATAACTGGATCAGGTTTTAAGAGTGCATGCAACTCTTGTACTGAAATATGAGTTCAGTTCCTGACACACATATTAGGCAGCTCATATACATTGGTTACACAAATGTCTTGTGTCTAAATCCATAATTTATTAATCATTTATGCTAGCTCACAACCTTGTAAAATTATTGATATGCTTGAGTGTGAATTGTGTGAATGGAAGGATGTTTGAGCATCAGCTAGCCTGTATAATTAACATATGTGAAAATTTACATAATTTTCTGTGCGTGTGTGTTTACATATAGAAACATTCATACATGCCTCTATATAACCGTGAGCATGCATTCATTCATTCACTGCATTATGAACGAACACAAGCATTCAAATTCAATTCATCTAATTCTAGCTAAGTAATTAGCTGACATTATGTGTGCATTTGTATATATATATATAAGCATGAAAATGAATTTGATTAAGATGAAAAGATGGAAGAAAAGTTGGGTGCAGAAAATAAGCCTGTAATCCAAACTTTATGATCATAAAGACAGAGAGAGAACCTAGGTAACGCTGTCCACTGAGTTCAGCAAAATCAAAAAGTAAGGGTTTCACAGAGATAAAAATAAAGTTGACAGCAACTGAGGAAGATAACCACAGTTGACTGTGGACTTAGCAAGCACATGTGCTCGTGTGCATGAACACTGACACACAAGCTCACAGTCAAAATAGAGCTAAAAAATTAAAATTTCACAATTATTTTAAAAAGTTCAAAGAATTGTTACCCAATCAATTTTTATAATTCTGTACAAATAATTCCCATCATATTAAATACTGAGAAATTTCCAGACCTGTTTGAAGTTGCTTGGCCATTGAATCAGAACTTCATTGATGAAAAAGCCTTGATCTTGTGCACTCTTGAAGACAAACTCTCCTACTTTAAGTAGTGACACATTTCGAAAACTGTATGCAATAAAGTTGTTTATATCATACGTTTCCATGATACTCTTGTTCTCATCAAAGCTTATTTCATCTCCAGCAGCATTTATAAATTTAATTTTCCTCAGAAATGGATGCAGCTGAAGAGAGACATCATATGATGTGAGTGGCCCACACAGATTACTGGCTGACTTTAAAGAGAAGCTCATTTTCCCTCTCTCTAACATGGCTTTCTTTTTGAAAGGGCTTAGTTTGTATAGTTGTTTTTCCAGTTGTTTAGTGAGATTAAAATTCCTCACCATAGAAATAATGCAAGAGCTACTAAACACAAGTAGAAATATTGTCTGTGAGATGGAAGATAGTATAGTGTGTAACATGTCCTTAGTTGGAAAAAGGTCCAGTGTCTTTCTCCAGCACCAGAAAATAATATTTCCTTTTAGAAGATGTAGATTTGAAGAGGATCCAAAATGGCAACACCCAGTGCACATGGTTACTAAGGCTTGGACTGTAGTGACTTCACAGCAAGTGGGAGAGCATGCTCTGAACTCAAAAGTGCAAGTGTCCAGGCTTCACAACTGTACAGAAGATACCAGAAGGAATACCCCAACCAAAAGAAGTACACAACACCCAGAGAATAACAGAAAATTAATAACACCGCTGTTGCAAAACCAAAAGAAGACAAACACATAGACTCACTGCAATCATAAAAATCAAAATAACAGGCACTAGCAATCACTAATCATTAACAACACTCAACATCAACAGATTCAAATCCTCAATAAAAAGACACAGACTAACAGAATGGATGCTTAAACAGAATGCATACAAAAAACACATCTTAAAACACAGGAGGACATTACCTCAGGGTGAAGGGCTGGAAATTGGTTTTTCTAGGAAACTGACCCAAGAAGCAAGTTGAAAGAAGCCATCATGATATCTAATAAAATAATCTTTTAACTAAATTTATTCAAAACAGATGTGAAAGGTCACATATCATAGCAAAAAGATACAAAATCCACAAAGATGACATCTCAATTCTGAATACTTTGGTCCAAATACAAGGGCACCTACATTTGTAAAAGTAACATTTCTAAAGCTTAAATCATACACTAATACCTCCACAGTCATAGGAGAAGACTTCAAAACCCCACACTCACCAAAGACAGGTCATGAAGACAGAAACTAAACAGAGAAACAATTAAACTAACAGATGGACAGATCAAATAGATTTAACAGACCTGTACAGAATTTTTACCCAGACAAAAGAAGACTATACCTTCTTTTCAGCACCTCACAGAAGCTTCTCCAAAAGTGCACATTGACTTGGTCAGAAAGCAAGCCTCAACAGGTACAAGGAAGTTGAAATAACTCCTTATATTTTATCAGACCACCATAGATTAAAGCCACATTTCAATAACAATGGAAAAAAGAGAAAAACCTAAAAAAGTCATGGAAATGGAACAACTCAGTGACCAATGGGTCAGGGAAGAAATAAATTAAAGATTTTCTAGAATTCAATGAAAATGAAGGGACAACATGCTTAAACTTCTGGGACACAATGAAAGCAGTGTTAAGGAGAAGTTTCATAACATTAAGTGCCTTCCTAAAAACAATTAATGAATTCTCATAGTAGCAATTTAAAAACACGTGCTCTAGAACAGACAGAAGTAAACACACCCAAGAGGAGTTGACAGCAGGAAATAATCAAACTCTTGGATGAAATCAGTATCATAGAAAAAAAATGGAAACAATACAAAGAATCAGTGAAACCAAAAGCTGTTTTTTTTTTTTTGAGAACATCAACAAGATAGACATACCTCTAGACAAACTAACAAAAAGCCAGAGAGACGGTATCCCAATAAAGAAAATCAGAAATGAAAAAGGGGAATAACTTTAAAGAATCATTAGATATTATTTCAAATGACTAAATTCCACAAGTTTGGAAAATCTAAAGGAAATGGAATATTTTCCTGATAGATTTCATTTATCAAAGTTAAATCAAGATCAGGTAAGCAGGATAAAGAGTCCTATAACCCCTAAGAAAATAGAAGCAGTCATCAGAAGTCTCCCAACCAAAAAAAAAAGTAATAATAATCCCAGAACCAGATGGCTTTAGCATGGAATTACACCAGACTTTCAAAGAAGGGTTCATACCAACTTCTGAAACTGTTGTATAAAATCAAACAGAAGGAACATTGCCAAACATATCCTATGAATCCACAGTCACACTGGTACCAAAACCACACAAGGAACCAACAAAGAAAGAAAAGTTCAAACCCATTTCCCTTATGGACTTTGATGGAAAAATACTCAGTAAGATACTGGTAAACCCAGTCCAAGACCACATCAAATACAGCATCCACCATGATCAAGTAGGCATCATCCAGCATTCAGGGATGGTTCAACATACTTAAATCCATCACTGTAAACACTGAAAGAAAAAAAAATTAAATAAACATGTTCATCTCATCAGATGCAAAAAAAATGTCTTTGATGAAATTGCGTACCACTTTATGATAAAAGCCCTGTAAAGATCAAGGATACAAGATAATATAACAACAAGCCAAAAGTCAAAATCAAATTAAATGGGGAAAAACTCAAAGCAATCACACTAAAGCCAGGGACAATGCAAGGCTTCCCACTCTCTTCATAGCTTTTCAGTGTAGTACTCTAATTTCTAGCTAGAGCAATAAGACAACTAAAAGAGATCAAGGGGTCCAAATTGGAAAAGAAGAAGTCAAAATATCCCTACTCACAGATGATACACTAGGATATATAAGTGATCCACAAAATTTTACCAGAGATGTTCTACAGTAGACAAACCCCTTCAGAAAACTGGCTGCTATAAAATTAGTAGTCCACATGACTTTAAATGATAAATTGGTTGATAACAAAATTAGGAAAAAAAACATACTTCACAATAACCAGAAATAATATAATATATCTTGGTATAACTGTCCAAGCAACAGAAAGACCTCTATGACAAGAACTTCACATTTCTGAAAAAATAAACTGAAAAATATATGAGAAGATGGAAAGATCACCCATGCTCATGGATCGGTTGAATTAACAGTAAAAATGTCCATCCTACTAAAAGCAATCTACGGATAAAATGCAATTACTATAAAAATACCAACCCAATTCTTCACAGACCTTGAAATAACAATTCTCATTTTCATATGGAACACCAAAACAAAAACAAAAAACAGAATAGCTAAAACTTTTTTGTATAATAAAAGAACTCTGGAGAGTGTCTCTGTCCCTGACTTCAATTTGTACTACAGAGCAATAGTAATAAAATCTTATGGGACAAAAAGAAAGAAGTGCAAAGAGGAAGATCCTAGCACAACTTGCCACCAGTAAGAAGTTTGAGACATCACAAGCAACTTAATGACACACCTAAAATCCCTAGGGGGGGAAAAACAAGCAGACACTCCCATGAGGAACAGACAATTGGAAATAATCAAACTCAGAGCTGTAATCAATGAACTAGAAACAAAGAAAACAATTCAAAGAATCAATGAAACCTAGAGCTGGGTCTTTGAGACCATCAACAAGATAGACAAACCCTTAGGCAAACTAACTAAAAGGCAGAGAGAAACTGTCCAAATCAATAAAATCAGAAACGATAAAGGGGACATAATGACAGATACTGGGGAAATCCAAACAGTCATTAGGTTTTACTACAAAAGCCTGTATGCCACAAAATTTAAAAATCTAAATGAAAAGGACATTTTTCTTGATAGATTACATTTACCAAAATTAAATCAAGATCAGGTAAATAGATTAAATAGTCTTATATGCCCCAAGGAAATAGAAGCAGTCTCAAAAGTATCACTTACAAAAAAAGCCCAGGACCAGAGGGTTTCAGTGCAGAATTTTACAGACCTTCAAAGAAGAGCTAACGCCAATTCTCCTCAAACTATTCCACAAAACAGAAGCAGAATGAACATCACCAAATTAATTCTATGAGGCCACAGTCACCTTGGTACCTAAACCTCACAAAGACACAACAAAAAAAAGAAAACTTCAGTCCAATCTCTTTTATAAACATCGATGCAAAAATAGTCAATACAATATTTGCAAACTGAAACCCAGAACACATAAAAGATATCATCCACCATGACCAAGTAGGCTTCATACCAGGCATGCAGGTTCAATACACAGAAATCCGTCATTGTAGTCAATCATATAAACAAACTAAAGGAGAAAAAACACATGATCATCTTCTTAGATGCTGAAAAAGCATTTGACTAAATCTAACACCCGTTCATGTTTAACTAAGTCTTGGAAAGATCAGGGATGACACAATGTACATCCCTAAACATAGTAAAGGCAAAATACAGCAAGCCTATAGCCAACATCAAACTAAATGTAGAGAAACTTAAACCCTTTTCCATTTTAACTTATACTTTTAATTATGAGATGCAAATGTTTTATTGGCTTGACCCCAGCAAATTACTGACTAATAATGTGAGATTCTAAGCTTCCCCTGCTTGTGAGTGAGGCTTACCTGCCATGGTAGAAGCCAGTCTGTGTTTCTGTCTTCTTTAGATCCCATTTCAGTTTTGCTCAATAGCATTTTATGTAGGGCATGGGCCACTGCATACACTGCATTCCATATGGAATAGCTTGGCTCAGAAATAGTCATCATATCATTTATTTTATCCTTAGTATTTAGGGAAATGTTCACTGGACAGGGTTTATAATCTCCACATCGAGAAGCAGGAGGTGAGCAATCAAAATTGTCAATCCAGAATTTAGAGAAGTAAACATCTCCTGGGTAACGGGAGGGTGTAAGGGCCTCAAGAAAGTACCTGAAGCCAGGGATAGCTCTCTTCTTTAAAAATGAGAAGCTTCCACTGAATAGGTTTATCATAACATGCTTTTCATTTATTATAGACTCCAAGTATGTCGAGTGTGGCTTTGCAAAGATCCACACCTTCCTTCTGGTTACAAAAATATTATGAATGTCTACACAGAAGAACAGCAAGTCATCTATATCACCATAAAATAAATTCACATTTACTCGTGTGTGTTGTTTCAAGTTCTGCAAACCATAACCATATTTTACATTTGCATTGAAATTATCTAGGAGTTTTTCTGTAAAAACCACACAGATATCTTCTGACACCATCTCTGCTTTCAGATCAGAGAGAAACTCCCTTCCTCTCCAGTCATCAGACACGATGAGCCCCACCCACTTCCAGCCAAAGTGGAGCAATAAAGAGATCAGCCCTTGGGATAGACCTCTGTCTTCAGTAGACATCTGATAAAGGGATGGAGATGTATCTTTGTCACTAAGCATGGAATCATACAGTCCATATGTGACCTGAAGGAGCAAAGAAAAAAAAAAGGATTCTTAGTTTCAGATATTTGTAATCATCACCCCGAGTGAGGAATTGACTTCATTCTTCACATATGAGGGTTAAAAGACTGAATATTGGTGAGGAGGACATCTTCTGTGAGATTAGCTTGTCCCTAAATCATGTGGTGGAATACGGTCTTTTACAAATACCATAGGCTCCAAAGTTACTAAGGTGTCTGAAGTAGCCAAGAAGTGAACAATGAGCTCTTCAGTGGCTCTGAAAGCTATGATAGATCTCTCTTGTTGCAATAACAATGCAAAGAGCATCTGATGTGGAGAAAACCTCAGAAAGCATTAACAGTTACTTTCTAGTTAACTAACACTATACTTTGAGAAGCTTCACCTTTGGGAAAGTAAATATGGAAAGAGACTAACAAAGATTTTTTAGAGATTCAGTTTCTTAAGTTAAAATGGTTGAAGTTGTGAAGATCTGAAGCCACATTGCCAGGAGTTTATTGCATCATCCTTCTTGATAGATTTGATAGAGACAAAACTCAGACAGATGTAAATTCTTGTGTGTATTTTTTGTTACATTAGCTTAAAATATATTTACGAATTGTTCAACTGAGTGATAACAATGAGAGTCACCGTGTGGGTTTTTTAAATCTTGATTATTGCTGACTCTTGTGCTTACTGTGTCTTTTCTCTTTTTGTATTAATGCTTGCTGACAGATGCATTTCTCAGGTGTAGCCTGGCAAGAGTCAATGGTGACAATACAGATAAGTGGTTGGTCTCTGTGGGTTCTATTCTGAGATCTACTTTCCTGAATGAGATCATTAATTCCTTGAGAAAGTTTTCATCAGTGACAGCATTAAACATTGTTCCAAACTTACATGTCCTGGACTTTCTTTTTCCATATTTCAGGTATTGACAATCATAGGAATTTTGAGACGTTTTTATGCTAGATTGGGTAGTTAGGAATCTTTGCTGTAGAATTAGAGTTATGATCAAATGCAGACTGAATATCCACAGTACATCATCCATTGTTTGGAGATAGAATCATGGATACTCCAAGGCGATCTGCTTAGAAATTCCCAGAATTTGCTGTCCATGCTTTTTAACACACTCTGTCATCTGTTACCTGTCACCATATCAAAATAATTCCTTCACTGCTATTTGAAATCTGCCTACACTAGACATAATCCACTTCTCTGTTTTCTTTTGTTTGTTCTGTTATTGTTCTTTTGTTGGTTTGTTTGTTTCAGTCAGGCCTAAAATGTGTTTGTGCTTAAAAATATGTTTCTAACTTACTTGTGGGACATTGTAGAGCTCTGAAAGTGTTGCAATTGCAGCAGAAAATTCTGGCTTGTTTCCTGAAATGATTCCTAGAGCTTTGTATTGAGTGTTGCACTTATAGTTAGGGATATAATCACTCCTTCCAGATAGCCATGCCAGAGGGCCCTCTAAGGTTCTTTTGTTAGAACTGAAGGCATTATAGATGTGGGAACCCAAGGTCATATTGGGAAGCAGGTTTGAGTCCTTATTGATCTCTTCAATGGCAAAGTATAAGGTCAGGAAATATTGATAGTTTCTCCAATTGAATCTATACCAGAGGAACAGAATGATGGGTACTGTCAGTACATTTTTCTCAAAAAGTCTTTTTCAAATATAGGAACCTAGAGGTCTTAGCCTTTGACTTTTCCTATGATGTGTAAATCTTGTGTGAATAAGCCCATGACAACCCAGGAACATCATCAAATGGCTCCTAAACTCTCATAAGTTTAATTGTAGTATTTTGGGGTGTACACTGTGTGCATAAAATATCACTTGTTTGTATCCTATGAGTACTGAATACATAGCTGCTTATGATGTTTCGGCTCATGGAAGCACTGGGTTATGGAAGAGTCACTAAGGCGTTCACTAGGAGTATAAGCAAGAGCTTCATCTCCTTTTCTTTTGTAGTGATTCAATTTCATACTCACTTATGAAAATCCTAACAAGTTTATATTCACTCCTATTGTCAAAGTGTCGCTCTCTGGTATAAGCAGATGCCCGGGCATCTCTCTATAGATAGACCACTTTGAATCAAAGCTAGCATCAGTTCTCAGTGTCCACAGGGTGGCATTGGAAACATGTTTAACTCCAGTTTATAAGATCCCTTCTGGCATCTTTGGGCACCAGGCAGAGCTGTGATATTCACACCTCTATAAGAAGTGTGCTCTGAGCTCTTGATCAGAAGGAAGGCAAAGAAGACCTCCCCTATAAGTGGACTTGGGGAGGGGCATGCATGCAGAGGGTGGAGGAAGGGAGTGATTGGGATGGGAGGAGAGAAAGAACCACAGGAGGGATACAAAGTGAATAAAATGTAATTAATAAGAATTTTCTAAAAATGTTAAAAAAGAAAGATCAACCTGCCTTATAAACCATGGCTCAATGACTGATAACTAGGACTGTTTGGATATGTGTAATTTAAATAGAACATGGGAAAAAAAGCCCAACATATGAATGGAATATTTTTTCTGGCATTGTAGTTTAAAGGGCAATGATTTAATGTAAAAGTCTATTCCCTGCCACCCCCTAATGAGGGAACAGCCTGGCTAGGCCACAGAGGAAAACAATGCCACCGGTTTTCTAATGAGACCTGATAAGCTAGGGTCATATGGAAAAGAGGAGGACTGCCCCTATACTTGGAGTTGGAGAGGCGCATAAGAGGAGATGAGGGAGGGTGGACGGAATTGGGAGGGAAAGAGGGATAGGCCTACAGCTGCGATACAAGTGAATAAACTGTAATTAATATAAAAAATAAAAATGTAATTAAAAAAAGGTGAGCTCTCGAGTACATGAAATAAGAATAAATAAGCATGTGCAAAATAGTGTTCTTGGGTTTGAAAAATGACTGATATGTTATGACTAGTTGTTGTTCTTGTGGAGGGCTCTGATTCAAGTCACAGTAGCCAGTTTTTAGGTTCACATGGTATGTAACACCAGTTCTAGGGTATCCGTGTCCTCCACTGGCCTCTGAAGGGACCATGCAAACAAGTGGTATACACACAAACATGTAGGTAAAACATTTGTAAACATACTGTGAAAATTAATAAATCTTTACAAAATACAAAAAGTAGTAAAGGAAAGGTGTTTCTCTAAGCTTGCAGATAAAATGAATGGGTAGAGTTTCCTTGGTAAGGTAGGGGGAAAAAAGTAAGTTAAAGTAGCATATAAAAGAGGAAAACCCCAAGTACATGAAGACAGTACAAAAGTGCTCACAATGGAAGAAAGTGGAACTTTGTTGCAGGTAGGTAGGTTGAATTATGTCACTTATGGCCTTCAGTGCTTGGGTATGGGTCCTCAGAAGCTTGTTTCAAAACCTGTGGTAGATAAGAGTCTGGGTGACCCTAACAGAGGGAGCTTAACAGAAATCATGAGCCTGAAGGCCAACTGGGTTGTAATGAAGGAAGGATTCTGCCTTCTGACCTACCATCACCAGGAAGATATTCCATTTGGTTATACTACATGAATCTGGGATCTGTGGCTAGATGTTCTGTTAAGAGAGAATCTATTGGGCAAAAACAGGCAAAGAGCAACAACCAAGAGAAAGAGAATTAGTTTTCCCCAAGGATTATCCCATAGTAAATCTTGAACTGCAGGGATGTATGCTTGTATCAATCAGAACTCCTGGACAGAACTGTGTCTGCAAAGTCTGGCTATGAAAACTTCATTGATGTGGAGAGATTGCAATGTTGTAGCTGGAGAGGCTCATTACCATATCCTGGGCTGTCTGCAGCAACCTGAGTAGCCATTTCTTAGACACCTCTGCAGTTAAGATGATAGCTATATCTATATCTGTATCTGTATCTATATCTGTATCTCTTTATCTATCTATTTTTTAATTTTTAATTTAACTTTTATTAATTACACTTTATTCATTTTGAATCCCCCCATAAACCCTTCCATCCTCCCCTCCCAGTCCCACCCTCCCCCCTTTCTGCATGCATGCCCCTCCCCAAGTCCACTGATAGGGGAGGTCCTCCTCTCCTTCTTTCTGATCTTATTCTATCAGTTCTCATCAGAAGTGGCTGCATTGTTAGGGTTCTAGGTTATCTCCATGAATAGTCCCTGGTTGGAGTATGAGTCTCTGGGAAGTTCCCTGTGTTCAAATTTTCTTGTTCTGTTGATCTCCTTGTGGAGTTCCTGTCCTCTCCAGCTCTTACTATTTCCCACTTCTTACATAAAATTCCATTCACTCTGTCCAACAGTTGGCCATCAGGCTCAGCATCTGCTTTGACAGTCTGCATGGCAGAGGCTTTCAGAGGCCCTTTGTGGCAGGTTCCTAGGTTGTTTCCTGTTTTCTTCTTCTGTCTTTCAGAGGCCCTCTGTAGCAGGTTTCTAGGTTATTTCCTGTTATCTTCTTCTTTTGATGTCAATCCTCTTTGCCTCTCTTTAGCTGAGTTTGTTTAGATGTACAGATTTTAGTGGGTTTATCCCATGTTGTATGTTTATATGAGTGAGTACATACCATGTGTGCCTTTTGGCTTCTGGGACAACTCACTCAGGATGATCCTTTCCAGGTCCCACCATTTACCTGCAAATTTCATGATTTCCTTATTTTTCATTGCTGACTAGTACTCCATTGTATAGATGTACCACAATTTCTGCATCCATTCTTTAGTTGAGGGGCATCTGGGCTGTTTCCAGCTTCTGGCTATTACAAATAAAGCTGCTACAAACATGGTTGAGCAAATGTCCTTATTGTGTACTTGAGCCTCTTTTGGATATATGCTTAGAATTGGTATGGCTGGATCTTCAGGAAGTGCTATTCCTAGTTGTCTGAGAAAGTGCCAGATTGATTTCCAGAGTGGTTGTACAATTTTACATTCCCACCAGCAGTGGAGAATGGTTCCCCTTTCTCCACTGCCTCTCCAGCATGTGTTGTCACTTGAGTTTTTGATCTTTGACATTCTGATGGGTGTAAGGTGAAATCTCAGTGTTGTTTTTATTTGAATTTCCCTAATGGCTAATGAGGTTGAGCATTTCTTTAAGTGCTTCTCTGCCATTCGATATTCCTCTACATTGAGTTCTCTGTTTAGCTCTGTTCCCCATTTTTAAGTGGATTATTTGGTTTGCTGCTTTTCAGCTTCTTTAGTTCTTTATATATACTGGGTATGAGTCCTCTGTCAGATAAAGGATTGGTGATGATTCTTTCCCAATCTGTAGGCAGTCGCTTTGTTTTGATGATGGTGTCCTTTGCTTTACAGAAGCTTTTCAGTTTCATGAGGTCCCATTTATTGATTGTTGCTCTTAGAGCCTGTGCTGTTGGTGTTCTGTTTAGGAAGTTTTCTCCTGTACCAATGAGTTCTAGGGTATTCCCCACCTTTTTTTTCTAGCCAATTTAATATGTCCGGTTTTATGTTGAGGTCTTCTATCCATTTGGACTTCAGTTTTGTGCAGGGTGATAAGTATGAATTTATTTTCATTTTTCTACATGTAGACACCCAGTTTTACCAGTACCATTTGTTGAAGATGCTATCTCTTTTCCATTGTATAGTTTTGGCATCTTTGTCAAAAATCAGGTGTCCATAAGTGTGTGGGTTTATTTCTGGGTCTTCTGTTTGGTTCCATTGATCCATCATTCTGTTTCTATGCCAATACCATGCAGTTTTTATAACTGTTGCTCTATAGTACAGCTTGAGATCAGGGATGGAGATACCTCCCAAAGATCTTTTATTGTAGAGGATTGTTTTAGCAATTCTGGGTTTCTTGTTATTCCATACAAAGTTAGAATTTACTTTCTTCTCAGAATCTCATGGAACCTTCTCCAAAATAGACCATTATAGTTGATCACCAAGCAAGCCTCAACAGATACAAGAAGATTGAAATAATCCCTTGTATCTTGTCTGATCACCATGGAATAAAGCTGGACCTTAACAACAACAGAAATAGCAAAAAGCCTACACACACATGGAAACTGAACAACTTGTTACTAAATGATAGCTGGGGCAGGGAAGAAATAAAGAAAGAAATTAAAGTCTTCCTAGAACTCAATGAAAATGAAGACACAACATACCCAAACTTGAGGGACACAATGAAAGCAGTGCTAAGAGGAAAGTTCATAGCACTAAGTGCCTTCAAGAAGAAATTTGAGACAGCTCATTCAAGCAACTTAATGGCCCACTCAAAAACCCTAGAAAAAGAAGAAGCAGACACAACAAAAAGGTGTATATGGCTGGAAATAATCAAACTCAGGGCTGAAATCAATCAATTGGAAACAAATAAAACAATTCAAAGAATCAATGAAACCAAGAGCTGGTTCTTTGAGAAAATCAACAAGATCGACAAACCCTTAGTCAAGCTAACTAAAAGGCAGAGAGACACCACCCAAATCAACAAAATCAGAAATGAAAAGGGGGACATAACTACAGACACTGAGGAAATCCCAACAATCATAAGGACTTACTTCAAAAGTCTATATGCCACAAAATTTGAAAATATAAATGAAATGGACAATTTTCTTGATCGGTTTGACTTACCAATGAAGAGCTTAAGATAGCCTGAATATAACTCCATTTTGAAATAAAGATCTTGACTGGGAACTGAATTCAGGTACCAGGAAATATCACAGAATGTACACCTGGCAGAAAACAAAGTTAACTCTCCTAGCAACAGCCTCCAGGAAATATAACAGAATCAATGCTTCATAGAAAATAGAGACAAACACCCTGGCAATAATCAATGGGAATTGGTTGGGAATCGGGTGGGAAAATTCTCCCCAATGTTTCAGTTATGGTTTAGAAAAATAGCCATTGTGATTATATGCCTTAGCCATTGTGATTATGTGCCTCAGAAAAGGTCACCCCGCCCTGCTAAACTTCACCCAACTCTGTAACGCCAAGGTTTGTGTGCCCCTGCTTGCTGCCATGGAAACCCCTTGCTCACAGCCTTTCCCTTTAAAAATCCTGTTCACTCAGAGCGTGGGGTCCCACTTCTCTTCTGCTGCACCAGTGAGACTTGGGTCCCGAGTTTGATCGCTCTCATAATAAAGCTCTCTTGCAATTGCATTGAGTCATTTGGTTGTCTCTGAAGGTCCCGTAAACCTGGCATAACACCAAAGCTGAATCAGGACCAGGTAAATCAATTAAATAGTCCTATATCCTCCAAAGAAATAGAAGCGGACATCAAAAGTCTCCTATCTAAAAAAAGCTCAGGACCAGATGGCTTCAGCACAGAATTTTACCAGACCTTCAAAGAAGAGCTAACTCCAATTCTCTTCAAACTATTCCACAAAATAGAAACAGAAGCAACATTACCAAACTCATTCTATGAAGCCACAGTCACCTTGGTACCTAAACCTCACAAAGACTCAACAAAGAAAGAGAATTTCAGGCCAATCTCCCTTATGAACATTGATGCAAAATACTCAACAAAATATTTGTAAAGCGAATCCAAGAACACATCAAAGATATTATCCACTATGACCAAGTAGGCTTCATCCCAGGTATGCAGAGGTGGTTCAACATACGAAAATCCATCAATATGATCCACCATATTAACAAACTGAAAGAAAAAAAAAAAAACACATGATAATCTCCCTAGATGCTGAAAAAGCATTTGACAAAATCCAACATCCATTCATGTTTAAAGTATTGGAGAGATCAGAGATACAAGGCACACATCTAAACATAGTAAAGGCGATATACAGCAAGCCTATAGCCACCATCAAACTGAACAGAGAGAAACTTAAAGCAATCCCACTGAAATCAGGGACAAGACAAGGCTGCCCACTCTCTCCATATCTGTTCAACATGGTGCTGGAAGTCCTTGCTAGAGCAATAAGACAGTTGAAGGAGATCAAGGGGATACAGATTGGAAAGGAAGAGTCAAATTATCACTATTTGCAGATGATATGATAGTATACATGAGTGACCATAAAAACTCTACAAGGGAACTCCTACAGCTGATAAACACCTTCAGCAAAGTGGCCATATACAAAACTAATTCAAAAAATCAGTAGCACTCCTGTATACAAAAGACAAAAGGGCTGAGAAAGAAATTAGAGAAACAACACCCTTCACAATAGCCACAAATGACATAAAGTACCTTGGTGTAACCCTAACCAAGCAAGTCAAAGACTTGTATGAAAAATTTTCAAGTCTCTGAAGAAAGAATTAGAAGAAGATATGAGAAGATTGAAAGATCTCTCATGCTCATGGCTTGGTAGGATTAACATAGTAAAAATGGCCATCTTACCAAAAGCAATTTACAGATTTAATGCAATTCCCATCAAATTGCCAACACAATTCTTTACAGACCTGGAAAGAAAATTTCTATCTATCTATCTTATAGCTGATGAATAAAATCATTTTAGAACATAGTAACCCAGCATACTCCTGGCTTTTGTCAATCTAAAAGACAAGAACGACATCACATAGCCATCTTGGGCCTGTATGATAACTTGCACCATTTTGCTGTCAACGTCCTCTTTGAGGTTTCCAGTCCTGTATTGGATCCATAATTTTCTTCACTTATTCTGTTACTATGAACATTCATGAAGCTGCTTCCACATTGTATCATGGAATTTGGGATAACCTAAATTGTATTTACAGACTCTCAAATTTATTCAAAAAGAAATTCTCTCTTTTTTCATTTGAGCTGAGGGCTTATGTTTTTCCAATCACATAAAATTGTTACTAAAGACTAAAGAATTGATTCAGGTGGTTACATATGAATACTTATTCATTTATATGTGTGTGACAGGAATGCCACCAGAAGATCATCAGGGACAATCAACCAGGGCCAGAGGGTCCTAAGGAGTCTTAGGGGAGGAAAATGAACTCAGTCATCATAAGACTACAGGGGCTGGGGCATGTAGTTAGGGGACAGAATACTGGAGGAGGATGTGGGAGAGAGAGTAGGATTGGGAGGAGAAGAGGGTGGGGCCTATGACCAAGATGTAAATGGAATTAATTAATAAAAAGTATTCAACTGAAAAAATATGGCAATAAGTTAGATGCTCTCCCTCAAAGTCCTCAGAGAGTTCTGCTGAGTATGGATTTAAGATGTTATGAAAATGATGTCTCTGCCAGACATCTGGAGTTGGTAGCTAAGATAGGGAGAAATGGCCTTTCCTTTGATCATATTTCAACTGTGATGATGATGACTACTGAACCATGAATTGCCATATGCTTCACCCAACAATAAATCCCTGCCCAACCTTTGGACACTGTTGAGTTAAATGCTCTACTCTGCCTGGCCAACGTAGGTTACTTTTCCAAGTTCCTGCTTGATAAAAAAAAAATCTCAGGCCTCACAAGTCTGACGTTTGGTGGGTCATGATGCCTTGTATGGCAGCTGAAGACAATGTTGTTTTATGTGGCATTCAAAGACTGTCAATCCTTGCTCCCTACAAAGTCTTTGAGAATGCCACAGAGGACCCCAGACTGGGTGCCCAGGTATCCAGTAAGTCTCTGTCATTTTAACTGATATAGAGGCCATTTGGATTATACTTCCTGCTCCAATTGACCCCTCTCAGATTTCTTGTCCTGTTCACAGCAGGTGGTCACTCTGAAAGTTTAGCAGAGGTTATGAAACTTTAGGCAGCTCCTGTGAACAAAGCTGCAGCTGGATGGTCCATCCGTATCATGCATGAAAGCCAGGCCTTGTTCTTTTCTACAGATATCTAGATTCCCTGGTGAAGAAGGCATTACCTTGCTGGCTTCACATTGAAATATCTAATCTCACAAAATTAGATTTAAATGAGATTAAACTATAGCTACTAATACCTAACAGTTTACATTTTATGGTTCTTTCATTTAAAAGAAATTGCTTGTCAAACATTTATCCCAGTAATCAAACAAATCTGCCTCCTGGTAAATGCCTAGATTGGGGAAACACACACTTTAAAGTTGATGTAAATTTTGAATGTCTAAGAAAGTGATTTAGGGTATGTAATTGCAAGCTATAAATGTCTGAGAAAGTGGTTTAAAGTATGCGAAAATGAGACTTAAAGAGTTTAAAGTTTCAGAGTTTTAAAATATTAATCAGTGGAGTTCTGAAATGCTTTGAGAACCACCAGGTAAAAGCACTGTCTAGTCTTCTCTTAGTTGCAGGATCAAACTTTTTAATGTCCTTTCATTCCTGCTGAAGACAAATTTCAATGCCTCTCATTTTGCTGAAATCTTATTTGTCGTTACATATTCAGAGAGAGGAAAGGCTGTTCTTTTTTTTTTTTTTTTTTTAGCTCAGAACCATCTTTTTTTGGTACCCAAGCTTATCTGTGAAGCATCAGTCTTCTCCAACTGTTTACAGACACTTGTTACCTGCTTTTCCTACAGTGAGATTTTCAGTGTAGATTATAGATTGTGGTCATGTTAATATATTCAGAACTTTTATATCTTTGTGTAAATACTTTAAACAACCATGATTTAAACTTCAAGGAGTTGAGACTTGATCCACCTATCACAGGTCAAACAGAATCTAGATTAAGACGGGTAAATTGACAATTCAGTCTTTTCTGTCTTTTATCTATCTCTGAGGATGGGCTCTTTTCTTCCTCCTGTGTTGGGATTACTTCTCTCTCTGGCTGCGGTGGGCTACTGAACTATGCTTTCTCTATCTTGTGAAAGCATTTCTAAGAGTTCTTTATTTCCACAAAAATATTAGGAATCCTTGTGCATGGGTTTTTTTTCCTATACAAATACTCCATAACAATACAACTACCAGAAATACAGGCTTGTATGTTTATTTCCTGCTCAGAGAGGAAATATGTACTGAAGTTTCAAGAAGGTATTTTCAGCAAAGGACCACCCTAATCTCAAAATTGATGTTCAAATGAACACATATACCAATTATAGCATCAACTGAAAAAACAGGAATATGAAAAAGCCTAATGACTCCTCCACAGTATCACAAATAACCAACAACCTAACACGCAGTTTCTCAGGAAGATAAAGTGTCCGATGAATACTTCAGAAAGTAAAGAGATGAACAACAGAAAAGAAAATAGAGCCAAGCAATGACCTCACGGGGCATTGAGGCAAGAATCAGCAGTCTCTACCAGAACTTGGATAAGGGATAGAATAAACAGCTGTACACAGGGAAGACTGAGCACCATAAGAGACAAATCCTAAGACAAAATTGAGATTGTGGGGGAGGAGAAAGACAGATAGAAAGGTTGCAAATGAAAATCATAAAACCACCAATCAAATCAGAGAACATAGGGTTTCCAGCAGAGCTAACTAATCAGGGGACAGAATATGGGCACGAAAGATATGAATTTCAGAACTCTCTATTACAATATCAGTGATAAATAAACAAGTGATAAGTATGACCACAGTGTCTAAACTCTGAGATACTTTAAAGATAGTAAAACTGGAACATGTGAAACCAGAGAGTCTAAGATTTGTAATGAGGACATGGGGATATTCAGGTTCACTTTAGCAGAAACTCTCCAAGTTTCTGGAAAGAAACAGATATTCAATCATAAGACATTTAGATGGCCAAATGGACCTGAGAAGAATGGAAACTTATCTTGATGTATTACAGTCCGTGTGTTAAAAATATGCTAAGTCTCACCATGGAATCACACCATGGAGCAGACACAAAAGTTGGTTATTTCACTCTCTGATTTCTTCCTGACTGGAAACATGACAAAGAGAAGTGGAAATGTTTGTAGAGTCACAATGAAGCAGAAAAAATGTGAAACTGTTTTTCACATTTTTCTGCATATACTTCTTTATTCTCATTGGAATTACGTGTGTTTAGCAGGTCATGTACTATATTTGAACCAGAACAAACATAGCACATTCAAACAAGTACTCACAGGCTGATATTCCATAGTAGACTTGGTTCTCTGTCAAAAAGGTTCTGGCGAGTTTGGGGTAGATCAAGTGGGATGGAAACGGGGATAAATGTAGCAAGGTTAACGTCTACCTCCATGTAGGTGTTGATCTCTTGGTAATAAGCACAATCAAACAGAGGCATCTCCATTGATATATACACAGGTTTCAGGAGGAGGCTTAGGCAAAGCAAAGAAAGAGGCATGTCAGGCTCTTCACTACACAGAAACAGTTCACTGCATCGAGGCAGATCGAAGGAGATTCTTGGCTTAGGTCCTACAACAGGCTCAGAACTCAGCAGTGTCAGACTTCATATGCTACAGCTGCTTCCTACTGTTGCTTCGGGCTCTCAGTCTGTGCACACCCAAAGTTTCTCATTACAGGTTAGAGCACACACTGCAGCAAAGTCCACACATCTGAGGGTCACGGTGCTGAGATACTTCTGTCACTGTAGCCAGACTTGCTCTGAATTTGCTGTCTTTTTATTGTTCTGTTTTCCTCTCATCCATGTACACTTGGAATCCCATAGCCCTGGGGATCTACACCTGGTTCCTCCATGTGGGTGAAAAACATGTTTGGTTCTTTCTTTCTTCAAGAACCTGTATGATTTCATCATGGTCCACAGTGACTTTGGAGAGCACCATAGTCTGAGACAAAGTTGTAGGTTATCAAAAAACAGCTTGTTTGTTTTGGATTGCTGTTGTGAAAGGTAATTTGGACATTTGATTTCCTCTAGTAAGAGGATCAGGGACAGTCATGCTTTGATGACTTTGCTAGCTCTTTGATCACTTCCACCAGTCAAGGTGGCTAAACTAAGCAACAGGGAAAGTAGATCCAGAAAGTTTTTTATGAGACCTGATAAGCTATAGTAAGATAGTAGAGGAGGAGGATGTCTCTTATCTGTGGACTAGAGGAGGGACATGGTGGAGGGGCTGGAGAGGGAGATTTCAATCAAACTTTGACATGGGGTTTTGACCAAGAAAGTAAATACTAGTGACTCAGCCTTATGCAGAACACCTGGGTTCAGGGTTCTCAACACAGCTTTTGCATTCAGACCTCCTCCTGGACGTCTGGAACCAAATTCAGAATTATATAGGATGAAAAGAGGGGGCAAGCTGCTCATAGTCAATATAAGTCATGACAGGCAATACATTTACGATTTGTGTGCTTACTTTACATTATCAGCAACTTTTCTCTTTACATTTTTTCCTCATTAAAAGACAAACATGAATCACCTGAACAATCAGGATAGGCATAGGCTTTAGGGCCTGTGAATATGAACTCAGTTTTGAACCTGGCAGCAGGAGTCTTGAGATGGCTGGATTCAGTCAACTGTCTCATAACAACAACCAAAAAGAAAAATACTTCATCTATATACTTTTCTACTTTACTGTAATACTATTTATCATAATTACTACTGATATAATTTCATGGTATTATTAGATATTATTGTTATAATACAATATATAATATAATGCAAATCAAATTTTGATATCTAACTTAGGTCAAATTCATCCATGAAAATGCAGCTATGAAATTTCAAAAGAGCTAAAACTTCAAGAGGCTTTGAAGGTAGGAAAGTGAAATAAATGATGAAATGTTAATTCTTATATATAAACAAACAAAATAATTAATTGATGTCTCTTGTGTATAATCTTACAAAATTTTGGTTACTGGAATTTTAAAAATATATACAGATTACACACACACAAATCTATCTATCTATCTATCTATCTATCTATCTATCTATCTATCTATCTATAGATAGATAGATACACCTATATAGTGAAATTTCTATGTAGGCACAAGCTTAATTTCTTTATGTTCAGTGAGTTGTGTAAGTGCTGTATTCAGCGATAGAGACTTGCAGTGAATTTATGGAAAGCAAATTATAATCTTGATAAAAGTGTGCACTGTTTGGACATTCCAATAAGATTCCTTTGGCCACCACCTCAAGTAGATATAACCCATTCTTCATTTGATGTCAAGTGACATCCTGTTGGGACTCTCTCATATTATTTCATTTGGATCACCTTCAGAGATGTATATATTTTAAGAAGCTTCTACTGTATTAGGTTACTATAGTAACATTAAAATGACATTTAATTTTAGCTATTTCTCTTCATATTACATTCCTTAATGTCCTCTTCCCTTCCCACTTCCAACTGATTCTCATGTATGAGCCCATCTATAGATATCTATAGATAACTATAGATATCTATAGATAACTATTTTATTTCCCTATTCTAGGGAGATCTATTTACTTATTCTCGAATACGAGTCCCTTATTTTGTGTGTATCACACATGGTTTTATTATACTGTAAGTAACTTATCTTTCACTTTACAAGTAATATTAACATGTAAGAAAAGACATGCCATATTTGTATTTTTGAACTTGTGTTACTATACTCAGACTGATTTTTTTCCTAGGTTACCTGAAGATATGCATTTACTTTGAAATTTCATGATTTACTTTGTAAAATGACTGAGTAATATTTTGTTGTGTAAATGTCCACATTTTCTTTATCTAATCTTCTGTTGATGGACATCTATGTTATATCAAATTTCTGGAAGTGTTGATTAGAGAAGTCATAAACATGTTTGCGTGATGTCTCCATAGAAGGATGAAACATTCTTTGGATATATGCCCAAGATGGTATAGCTGGTTTGTGAGGCAGAACAATCCCCATCTTGCTGCAGAAAAGCCACAAAGATGTCCTTAGTGGCAGAATATGTTTGTACTCCTACTAGCAATGTCTGAATATTCTTAGCCATTGTGACTCTCTTTAGACCATATCTCAAAGCACTTTTGGTTTCCAATTCCCTGATGACTATGGACCTTGCTCATATCTTTAAATGTTTCTCAGCTATTTGAATTATTTCTTTAAGAATTCTCATCTGATATCTTCTTCCATTTCTTTCTTCAGAGACTGAAAGTTTTTTTCATACAAGTCTTGGACTTGATTGGTTAGAGTTACACCAAGGTAGGAACTTTGTGGCTATTGTGAAGGGTGTTATTTCCCTACTGTCTTTCTCAGCCTTTTTGTCTTTTGTATACAGGAGTGCTACTAATTTTTTTGAGTTGATTTTGTATCCAGCCACTTGGCTGAATTGATATATTAGCTCTAGGAGTTCCCTGGTAGAATTTTTGGGGTCACTCATGTATACTATCTTATCATCTGCAAATAGTGACATGACATGGACTCATGGACTGGTTCTTTGATCACCTCCACCTGAGAGGATAGCAGCTTTACCAGTCCACAGAGAAAGGCAAAGAAGCAAGTCCTCATGAGACCTGATAGACTAGTGTCAGATGGAAGGGGAGGAGGAGATTAACATTGGACTTCATCATTGGACTTGGGGAGGAGATAGGAGAAGAAGAGTGAGACAGCATGTGAGGAGGGGGCTACAGCTGGGATACAAAGTGAATAAACTCTAATTAATAAAAAAATCTTTATTTAGAATTGTATGTGTGTTTTATTTGTATCATATAATTTATTTATACTTATTTTTTTCTTTTGACTTATTTTTGCATTTGAATATTATTAGCCTTTATTTGGGTGTGTATTTGGTGAAAGTATTTTAGCTTTGTTTACATTGCTACAATTTCAGAATGATGGCGGTCCCTTGTTATGCAGAAAATTTTTTAGTTTTCTGCTGTACTTTTAAAGATTGTTTATCTTTATGCCTGGGCAAGGGCTAGGAAGATCTCCCCTCCTCATTGATAAGTAATATTAATAGAGTAAAACTGTACATCCTAAAAAAATCAACATCAACATTCAGTGCAATCTTCATCAAAATTTCAGACAATTCTAACCAGATTTTGAAAGGACAATTTCCAGCTTTAAGTAGAAGCACAAACAAACCATGAGAGCTAAACCAATCTTACATATGTACTTCTAGAGGGATCACCCATCCAAAGATTAAATTGAAGTGAAAACTATAATAGTAAGTAACAGGATGTTATTGGCAGAGTAACAAACACTTTGGTCTATGATGAGATCGAAGACCCAGGAAGAAATGCAAATACATATGGACATTTGATATTTTAAAATAAGAAATCTTGAAATAAACACTGGAAAAAAGAAAGCATCTTCAACACATTTTTGTGATCAAACTAGAAGTATGCACATAAAATAATTCAAAAGATCCCTATGTATCACTCTGCACAAAACTCACCAAAATAGATTAAAGAGCTCAGCAGAAAATCAAGAGAATCTGATGGATGAGAAGTTCAGGAATAGCATTTTCTCTAGTCATGAGAATGTCTTTTTCATGTTTGGACTGTGTTGGTGAGGCTTATCACTTGGGATTTTGTTAGACTTCTTCAGCTTTTTATTTCTAGATACATCTCAATTTTTAATTTTATCAATTCCTTTTGTAATAAAATGTCTTCAACTATCTTCAGTGTTTTATTTCACTTTTTGTTTGTTTTCACAGACATCAATGAGGTTGTATTCATATCCTCTATTATATACTCGATTTATCTATGTTTTAAAATCATTGTCTTCTTCTGTGGCTATATTAAATTTCTCAGGGTCCCATCTAGTAGGGTTGTGGTGATTTGGTGTCTTGGGTGTTAATGATTTTGATTTCACTCTGGTGTCTAGTTATCTGTATTTGGGATGATTGTGATTCTAGCTGTTGCTATCTGGACTTGTCTATTTTAGGTTTATAATGTTTACTTTCTTCACTTCTGTTTCTCTCTCTGGATGTTAGGAAAGGGTGTTGGCTGTATATTAGCTTGTAGAAAATTCTTCTGAGTGTGTGCCTTGATAGGTCATTAGGGATACTAGAGAGAGACTGTTCTTAGGTGAGGGTGATTACACTAAAATAAATGATGAATAAAGATAGCCCTTACCTCAGAGTATAGGGCTAGAAAAGGTTTTGAAAGCAAATTGACCCCCCCCAAAAAAAACAAGATGAAGTATCTATTTTCATGTCTCAAAAAATAAGTTTTCAATCAAAATTTATCAAAAGAGAAGGGGAAGAACACTTTATACTCACTGGAGGAAGAACCCACCATTACCATTCAATAATGAACATCTGTGATGCAAATCTAAGGGTAGCATCATTCATAAAAGAAATATTACTAAATCTTAAATCACACATGGAATCTCACACGTTAATATTCGGAGACTGCAGCACTGACTTTCTCCAAAAGACAGATCAAGACAGAAAGAAAATGGTGAAATAAAGAAACTAACAGACATCTTGAATCAAATGGGCCTAACAGATATCTACAGAACGTTTCTCAGTGGCTCATGAAAGCTTCTCCAAATCTGACCATATAATCCGTCACAAAGCAAGCCTCAGAAGATATAAGAGGATTGAAATAACTCCATGAATCTTATCAGACATCCATGGATTAAAGTTAGACTTCAATATGAGAAATACCACTTGATCATGGAAGAAACAAAGGAAGAAATAAAAGACATTTAATTTTCAATGAAAATGAGGGCAAAACATACTCAAACTTATGAGACACAATGAAAGCTGTACTAAGAGAAAAGTTGACAGCATTTTGATAAATGAAGTGCCTTCATAAAGAAATTGGAGATATCCCATACTAGTAATTTGGCAGCACACTTGAAAGCTCTCTGACAGAAGGAAGCAAACACACCAACATGGAGCAGTTGACAGGAAATATCCAAACTTGGGGCTGGAATCAATACAGTAGAAACAAAGAGACTGATACAAAGAATCAATAAAACCAAAAGCAGGTTCTTTGAAAATATCATCAAAATAAACCCTTAGCCAAACTAACTGAAAGTCAGAGGGAGAGTATCCAGATAAACAACATCAGAAACAAAGAAGGGGACAGAACTACAGACAATGAGGAAATTAAAAAAAAATAATCATTAGGATTTACTTCAAAAGCCCGAATTTCACAAAATTCAAAAAAATCTAAAGTAAACAAATGGTTTTCTGGATAGATTTGACCTACTGAAGATAAATCAAGATCAGGAAAAAGTTTAAACAGTCCAATAACCATCAAGAAAGTAGAAGGAATCATAAAAAATCTCCCAACCAAAAAAATGTCCAGATCCAGATGGTTTTAGTGCAGAATTCTGTCAGACATTCAAAATAGAACTAATACAGATACTCTTCAAATTGTTTCACAAAATAGAAACAGAAGGAAACAGAAGGAATTGTCAAATTCATTCTATGACACCTAAACCACACAAAGACCCAACCTAGAAAGATAATTCCAGACCAATTTTATGCATGAACTTCCATGCAAAATACTCAGTAAAATACAAACTGAATCCAAGAACACATCATATACATCATCACGGGGATGCAGGGATGGTTCAACATACAAAACATCATCAATGTAATCCACCATATTAAAAAAAATTAAAGAAAAAATCATATGGTCATCTCATTAGATGGAGAAAATATGTTTGACCAAATCCAACATCCCATCATGATGAAAGTCTTAGAGAGATCAAAGATACAAGGTCTATATTTACACATAATAAAGCCTATATACAGCAAGCTGATTGCCAGCATCAAAATAAATAAATGTAGAAATATTGTAGAAAATAAATAAATGTAGAAAAATTAAAAGCAATTCTACTAAAATCAGGGACAGAAGGATGCCCACTTTCTCTGTTCCTCCTCAATGTAGTACTTTAAGTTCTAGATAGAGCAATAAGACAACTAAGGGAGATCAAGGACATACAAATCAGCAAGGAAGAAGTCAAAATATTGCTATTTGCAGATGAGGTTGTAGTGTATGTAAGCAACTACAAACATTCCACCAGAGAACTCCTACAGCTGATAAACAGCTTCAGCAAAGTAGCTGGATACGAGATTAATTTTTTAAAAAATCTGTAGCTCTCCTGTACATAAGGGACATATGTGCTGAGAAAGAAATTAAGGAAACTACACCATTCATAATATCCACAAATGCTATAATGTATCTTGGTATGACTCTAACCAAATAAGTGAAAGACCTGCAGGAATAGAACTTCAATGGTCTAAAGAAAGACAATGAAGACTTCAGAAAATGGAAAAATCTCCCAATTTTCTGGATCCATAGGATTAACATAGTGAAAATGGCCATCTAAAGAAAGGCAATCTACAGATTCAATGCAATCACATCAAAATACCAACACAGTTCTTTTCAAACCTTGAAAGAACAATTCTAAACTTCATACGGAAGAATAAAAAAACCCAGAACAGCTTAAACAATCCTATACAATAAAAGAACTTCTGGACTTATCTCCATCCATGACTTCAAGCTACAACACCCAGCAATAGTAATAAAAACTGCATGGTACTGGCATAGAGATAGATTGGTTGGTTGGTTAATAGATTTGAATCAAAGACCCAGAAATAAACCCACATACCTTTGGTCAATTGATTTTTGACAAGGATGCTAGAACTGTACAATGGAAAAAAGACAGCATCTTCAACAAACCATGCTGGTCTAACTGTATCTCTGCATGTAGACAAATGCAAATAGATCCATATTTTTCTCCCTGAAAAAAAAAAAATCTCAAATCCAAGTGAGTCAGAGACCTCAATATAACTGCAGACACACTCAATCTGTTAGAAGAGAAAGCTGGAAAGAGCCTTGAACTAATTGGTACATGAGACACCTTCACGAACAGAACACCAACAGATCTATACGGAGTAAACACTATCAATTGAACTAAATGTCAGTCTACACATTAGGAAAAGAACACATCAATCCTATTTTCAACAGTGCTAATATCCAAGCTATACAATGGACTCAAGAAATCAAACTACAATAAAAAATGACCCAATTAAATAATTAGCACAGAACTAAACAAAGAATATTCAACAGTGAAATCTTGAATGGCTTAGAAGCACTTAAAGAAATGCTCACCTTCCCTCATCATCAGAGAAATGCAAATCAAAATGACTCTGAGATTCCATCTCATACCAGTCTGAATGATTAAGATCAAAAATCTCAAGTTGTAGCACACCCTGGTGAGGATGAGGACAAAGGGGAACACGCTTTCCTTACTAGTGTGAGTGTAAACATTTACAAGCACTTTGGAAAATGATCTTGCGCTTTCTCAGAAAATTGGGAAGACCTAGCTATACTACTACTGGATATATACCCAAAATAGGCTCTACAAAAGGACACCTAATCAACTACGAGATTCATAGCAGTTTTATTTGTAGTAGCCAGAATCTGGAAACCATCTAGATGTCCCACAACTGAAGAATTGGTAAAGAAACCATGGCACATTTACACAAACGAATATACTCAGCCATTAAAAACAAAGCAATCAACTTCCACTGCTTTCCCCAGCCAGCGGTGAGATTTTCTGAATTTTCTGTTTCTTATCAGAGAAAGAAATATTGTTCTGAGCACACACAGACACACCCTAACCACTCCACTGCCTCCCCTCCTCCATATCTGCTGCATATGACAACTTCACATTCCGGTCGGGAACCCTGAGAAAAAGAAGTTTCTCTAGGATTACAGTAATCAGAATAGAATAAGATAGAATAGTGTCATAGTGATTATGACATTTAAGGAGACCACAGGCTGCAAATGCACACCCTCATGGTTATGTAAATGGCAAATGCACCCGGATCAGGCCTGCACAGGTAGATGATGAGAGACACTCAGTGTGAGGGGAAGAAGACCCCCTCTTCCTCTTCGGGGTTGCTCTCCAAGCTCAGACACACCTAGGTACCTTCGCAGAGGAATTCATCCATACCCTTCCTGGATGAGAGGAGTTTCAAATTCCCTGCAGTCACCAGAGTGGTTAGTGCCACCTGAATTCACTGTGCCAATTTCTTGAGAAAAATTTGAAACCACTGCCTAACCTCCACATGGGCTGAGATGCTGTGGTTCCTTCATGGGTCTTTCTCAAGTTCTGTTTAAGTCCCTTGGTTTCCTATTCTTGTATTTGAAGAATGACTGACACAAACGAACACAGAGAACATTAGAATATGACAATGGAAATCATATTTCTTTCCCATAATCCAAGTTTGGGAAACTGCCACTGTAGTGAAAGACTATTGACATAGAGCCTCATTTTCCTTTCTTCTGGAAGATCTGACTGTAGCCTGGCCTGTGAGTTCAAGGCCAGCCTAATCTACTGAGTTCTGCACAGCCTAGAAAAACAAAAACAAGCAAACAATCAAAATCCAACCATCCTAAACAAATCGAAACAGACAAACACAAACATCTGCTATGAGAAGTTGAAATTGTATGTATTTTACTATATAAAATTTAGGAAATAAACCCAGCTTCTATTTTGTCGTGGCCTTAACTCAACCTTCACACCCACACCCACTTTTCTCTCTGTTCTCCAGTGCCTCCTACTGAGAGGAATAACTGATGAGGTCCCAGTGAGTACTATTTCCCTTCTATTTCTTCCACAACAATTTCACAGTTGAATCATATAAGGACAGGCTGGAAAGGGCAGCGACTGAACCTCTTTGTAGATAGGATTTACTACAAAACAGTTGCATCAGAGGCCAGAGAAATGATTTGGCCATGAGACAAGAAGCCTTGGATTCATCCCTGGCTTGGGTTTCAATTCTGATCTGATGTGGCATCAAAAGGTCCCATTATTTCTCTTCCCTTGTTTTCCCTCCCTGCTACCCGCACCCCAATGAATCATGTCTCTGCCCTTCGATGATGAGCTCATTAGAATGAGGGTCTTCCCTCCAGTAACGAGAAACCATAACCATGGATTACATTATCCAGTGGTTCTTTGGAATGTATAAAGAACAGAGTTGTGATTTTGCCACTTTTTCAAGATGTTCATACACCAGTGTAAGGCTGTGTCAACTCTACATGCACTCTCATCTGACGATTAAAGGCTTGTTTTTTAGTAACATAAGTCTGGTGTCCTGCACTATTAGGGTACTGTGAGAACAAACCAATCCATAAATACATAAAATATATCTATATAAATATATTTATAAAAATATATATTTATAAAAATATGTATAAAATATATGTTTTATATATAATATATATTTTATAATATATAAAATATATATTTACAAAAATATATTTATAAAAACCAACATATGTATATAAAACAATCCATAAATATATGAAATATAATGTATAAAATTATATATAAATATACATATTATATAATATAAAATATATATTGAATATATCATTATAAATATATTAATGTATTTATATAAATGCCAATCCATAAATACATAAAATATATAATTATATATAAATATATATGTTATATAAATACATATAATATATAACATATAATGTATATCTATATAAATATACTAATATATTTATATAAAATATATTAAAAATAAATATTATAAACTCCCCTTACTAGTGTTCCAACATGAATACTGAGCTGCCATGAGCTACATCTGAGCAGGAGTTCTAGGTTATCTCCATGTATGGTCTTGGTTGGAGAATCATTTTTAGAAATGTCGGAGTGGAACATGGATGGAAATGAGGAGGCCAGGGTGAGATTGGGAGAGACTGAGGAAGGAGGCTATAGCTGAGATACAGAGTGAATAAACTTTGATTATTATAAAAAATAAAAATTTAAAAATTCATATTTAGAAATGAAATGTATAAGGAATTCACAGTCACAACCAAAATTCTGTTAGCAGCTTTTATACTTTTTGCCAAGAGTACATTTTGCATTTATTACAAAACAGAATGTATATTGTTCTCTGAGAAGACTATATAACTCCTGTGAGAGTCATTTATAAAATCTAATAAACTCCTTTGTAGTACTTGTAAATCACTATAAACTCGACATTCCACCAGAGATGAATATGACTTAGCATAACTTAAGAATCCTGCAATCTTTTTGTCAGCATTGTTTGATTGTACTGAATATGTTCTCTATACATGTTAATCATCTCACAGGAATGGGCTTCTTGGAGTATGTGATTCCTTAGTTTTATATAATATATATATATATTACTACTAAAGCATTTAAACGACTCCACTGCAGTTGAGTAATGGTCTATGGAAGCCTGATCCACCAGGAGGAAGAAGCAGAACTGCCTCCTGAGTGCTGTGGGGGAGCTCAGACATGCCCTGAGATATTGAGTTGGGGAGCCTAGGGTCCCTTCCCACAGGGGGGTTCAGCAAGTGGCTGAGCGGCCAGGGTGGGAGGGCTGGGCAGTCCCAAGGCTGGGTGTGCAGACAGGCATAGGCTATCAGAAGACAGGCATTAGTGCTGCTGAAATGCGAATCTCCACAGATCTGGAGAGGGCGTGGTCCTGGACTGGAAACCAGGGTCAGGGACTAACGGCTGTGTCCCTTCCACACACTCTAACCCTAAGGGAGACACCCTAACCCTAAGGGAGGGGCTCCTGTCATTCAAGACTCTCCAGCCAATCAGGGCCCCGCCAGTCAAGAGAGTGGGCGTGTCCTTCCGGGTGCCTAGCTGCACGTTCAGCTCCTGCTGCTGAGCATGCTCACGTGGTTCCGGGTGAAGAGCTCTGAGTGCTGCCGCCGTTGCTTGGGTGCTGCGAGGGAAACTGAGGCAAGCTCCGAAGTCGCAACATGGTGAGTGCAGGGAGGAGAAGGCGGCTGAGCGGCGGGAGCTGGTGTTCAGGGTCTCTTCCGGGACTGGCTGGTCAGCGGCGGCCACTGGGGAGGGACCTTGTGGTCCTCGATGCTCGCTGGATCCTGTGGTGGTAACTGAGTCACTCCAGTGCGGGAGCCTCATCCACGCAGAGCTTTTGCAGCAGGGGTTTGTGTGCAGAATCATCCTCGTGGCGGGATGCCAAATATGGAGTACTTTAGTTTGTCTTAAATGTTCTAGTTTCTCTCCTTTCTGCTACATGTTCTGCTTTTAGCATTTAACCTTTAGGTGTGAGATCCATTTGGACGTAGTTTTATGGAGGTTGTAAACAGCATCTCGTATGTTGGGTAGCGCTCCAATATTAAGCTGTGATGAGGAAGAGTAGAATTGATGATGTAAAGTATTTCCAATGCTTGGGAAATAGTAGGTGACACTGAATAGAATTTAGCCGAGGGAGGACTGCCTCTAAATCACCCCACAGGTAAATAGTATGCTAACCAGGCCTGTTAGAGATTAGCATGCTAGTGTACACATGTTGACCAAGCTTGTCCAGAAATTTGGCTCCAACCCTAGCAAAGGAGAGAAAAAAAAATCTCTGATTTACAACCAGCTACCAGGCCGATCCTTATATCAAAGAACAGGCCTCTACCAAGCTGCTCAAGGCGGTCCTACAGGGTCACTACCAACATTGCCTGTGGTGACATAAAGGTGTTAAAGTAACTTTTATTCCCCTGATGTAATTGTCCTCTAGGAGCCTAGTGCCTTCATCTGCTAACCCAGGCCTAGTGCTGCAAGCTTCTAGCCTCCATACAATCTAATCTACCTCGAATGTTTTTATCCTCTGAGACTTAGTGCTGAATAAGCTCACCCTTTCTACTTGTTTCTGAACTTTTGGTGGCCTGTTCAACTCAGCTGTTCTGGCTCAGACTCCCCTCCAAGGTGACTGAATCAATCTGCCTTTTCCTAGTTTATGACTAAATTGCTCCACTTGGCCTCATACTAACTTTGGCAATATGTTATAATCTTCTGGATGGTTCTCATTCTCTGACTCTGTCTGTGTTTACCTGTGCCTAGTTTCTCTGTTCAACTTGTGTTTGTAAAAGTCTCCCAGTAAAACCTGAATTTTGCCAACTGAACTTGACTGCATTGCCTCTCCTCTCACTGACTCAGCTGAACAGTCTGAGCAGAAATGGCTAGAACTCAAAAAACATCTGCATACCCCTGTTTCCTGAGGGCTAGGATTAAAGGTTTGTACCACCACACCCAGACCTAAGATTTTCTTTACCTGAAGCTTGCTCTATACCTGCTGTCCTTGACCACAAAGACCTGCTTATCTCTTTCTCCTGGGATTAAAGGTGTGTCTGTATTCCAACCAGTCATATTGACCTAGAAAGTCTTTGGATGTGATCTCTTGCCAGAGCAGCCATGTCCTGAATTAAAATTCATTTACCTAAATGTCCAGTTTTCTTTTTGAGGAAAGAATAGTTTTTTCACAGGGGCAAGTCTATACTGGTTGACAACTGTTTGAAAAAAAATCAAACCAACCAACCAACCAAACAAACAAAGAAACAAACAGAAAACTCCTTTGTGTTCATGGCTGACCTGATCAATGTAGGCATTCCATGAGGCCTTAATATAAGGGGAATGGCATAGTTCTTTCTCAAACCCATTAACATTCTTAGCATAGCCAGTAACAGACAGGGGCCTAGGACATGGGAGCTTTCACTATGTTTTCCATGTTTTGAGAATAAAATGGAGTTCCTTCTCAATAGCCAGGAACATGTTTGGGAAGCCTGAAATGGTCTGGGTCCAAGGCCTTTGGGGAGGCCTTGCTTCAGATCTTGAGATCCCAGTTCTTCCCACCACATGGCTCTGCAGTTGTCAATCACAAGGCTTGACACTATAGGTTTGGTTAGTAATATTCTTGAGAGAACCTATATTCCTCTTAACGAAGCGTTGTTTCATTGGACTCCTCATGAGTTTGTTCCATCATATGATATTTTCTGATGACATCATAGAAGTTAACCATTTCCTTCTATTTACCCTGAAAGTAGTATACCAGATGCTATTTTTGAGAGGCTAACTTGGCCATGGAGCTCTCAGAGGCTGAACCACCAACTAAATAGTATTCATGAGGTGGACATAGAACCTCTCCACATATGTAGCAGATCATCATGTAGGTCATCATGTAGATCCCCTAACAATGAGAGTCCTGGCTGTTGCTGACTCTGTGCCTGCATTTGGATCACTTTCCTCCAGCTGGGCTGCTTTGCCTAGCTTCAGTGGGAAATGATACAATTGGTCCCAATTAGACTTGATGCATCAGGGTAGGTTGGTACTTAAGTGGGGAAGGGGCTCTGCTTCTATGAGAATAATGGTAGGGAGGAGTGGGATGTGGGGGTTAGACAGGGAGGAAAGGGAGGTGGAGGTTTCCATCTGGCTGTTAAGTAATTAAATAAATGAACCGAAGGACAAAAATGCTTACTTGGCTTAGCAAATTGCTTGTACAAGACCTCCCTGCCCCAGCTTTTATTTTTCCAATGTTGCCTTTTCCTGTCTTTTCCTCTTCTGGCACACTCACTTCAGGACCCTGTTACTGAAGAGTGGCCTACTGTTTGAGGGCACTGGTGTACTTCTGGCAATATTTTTGCTGTGTAAATCTTTCTAAGTGGCTAGACTTACCAGTCTCCAGTCTCCATTTAAATTGCTGAAAACATAACCTGGGGCCTGAACCTAAAAGTGACTTAAGGGTTACAAGATACATGTAATGCAAAATTCTGACATCAGCTGGCTTCTTTTGAGCATTGGCCAGAGCTGAATGTATGCTGTTATTAAATGTATGCTGTCTTAATTTTTTAATTGTGTTTTCAGTGATTTCTCCTTGGGAGGGGATATTAATTCTAGATCAGCTGCATCTTCAGCCTGGTAGATAAATGTTTCCAAGACAAGCTCCTCAGACTGAGGTCACCTTCATTCCAGTCTGTTTCTCCATAGGGCAATGACCTTGCTTTTCTCTTGATTAAACTTTCTAAATTCTTTAGTTAAAGGGCTGTACCAAAAAAGATCTTTATAATCTGAGTTAGTAATAAACTGTCCATTGTACTTACAGTGAAAGGATTTGCATGTGGGGCATGGTTTCTGCCTTCTGTTCAGAACAGGAAGAACAATTTATTATGTACAATTGCTTGGTGAAACAGGATAGGCAATAGCTAGATCAAAGACTAAAGTTTAAGGCAGTCAGCTGCAGGGGTCACCCTATGAAGGACATGATCCCCACAGAGTTAGTGATTTTTTTCAATTTCTAGCATGTATTAAATTTGCGTGTGAGTGAAAACAGACCAGATTGGTGGGTTTCAACTTGGGTAGGTTAGATGGAGCCAGTGAATATTGAATTTCCAAATAAAGTCTATCATATGCATTTATGTGCAGTCTTTCTAAAGAGCGCTATGTCTGCTCAGAAATTTGAGACTCAGCTATTGGCAGTAGCTTTGTATGTCAGGTTATCAATATCAGCTGCTAACAGTGCAGGTAGAATCAAGGTCAAAGAGTATCTTATTAATGCCATTACTCTAGCAGAGAAGGGTCTACTTTTGCTCAAAGTCAGGACACCTACAGTTTTTCAATTATATTTAACTTTCTAAAAAAGTCAGTTGTTGGTATTGCTTACTAAGTTTTATTTTTCTTTATGCATCACTGCTCTAATCTCTTATTTGTTTCTCTTCTCCAACATTTCCCAGTCATTAAAAATTTCATTCCTGAGAATGGAGAGACAGTCCAGTAGTTAAGAACACTATCTCCTCTTCTAAAGGACCCAGATTCAATTCCTAGCACCCATGTGGCAGCTCACGACTGTCTGTAATGCCAATTCCAAGGGATCTGACACCTTCACACCAACGCACAGAAAATAAAATTAAATAATTTTTAAAAAAGAATTCCATTCCTATTTAAAAATGGATTTCTCATTAGTGTCTGTTTAGAGCATTGTCTCCCAAAACTCAGCCTTTCTTCATGCTATGTGGTTAAGACTTGCTTCAACATCTATCCTGCCTCTGTGGCCCCGTGTCTTGCAACTCATTTCAGGCTGGACATTAAGCTTGTCAGTGAAATGGAAAAGAGACCAGTGAATGAGGTTATTCAAACAGGGTGGGCAATTACAAATAAAGAGGGACCTGTGTATGAATTGAGTTCACTGACCAACTTTGAAGCTGGTGTCATCATAGCACAGAAAGAGATGCCGAAGAAGGATAGAACTTTCCTGCTTGGACAGAAATGTCAGTTATTCAATTTTTGATGGTTAGGAAAAGTCCAAACTGGCAATACTTGGAGTTCACAGACCAAGGCAATCAAGATTCTGGAAGAGGAACTAAACTTATTTCTAGAAACCAAATATAGTTACACTGGCCCAGAAAACACAGAAGACCTGGACAAACTGGTGTGGCCGAGCCTAACAGGAATGTTATTATTCTAACAATAGTGCACCCCAAGGGAAAAGGAGTGCATAATTCTTGGTGTGCTCTGCTACCCATGTTTAATCCCAGAAAACTATTGGAGCATGAAGCCTGTTTCAACTTTTTACAACAATTTTTGAGATCATAGTTAAATCATTTCAACCTCCTCGTTCTTTCCTACTCTTAAGTCTCAAATGCTGGGACAAATAGCTGAGGAACCTATTTAACAAATCAAAGCAGACCCAGCTGACGGTTCTCCCAGCACCCCTCTGTTTCTACCTGTCATAGGGTAATGGTTGGCATACCCAGCCTTCTAGCCCAGGGCTTGAACTCCCCTTGATGATCTTCCTTATGTAATCCAATCATTTTTGTTACCTGGTCTTTTTCATCTATCATTTACTATCCTGGCCTCTTAGTCTGGCTTTCCCCTCTCCCTTCCTGCCTTTCCTCATAAGGCTCACAGTCATGTCCCCTCTGGACTATCCCAAATATCCCTTCATCTGTCTATTATGTCCCTTTTATTTATAATAAAGTTCCTACGCTGCCATACCTGAAATCATCCATGTCCTTTCCTTTTTATTTCTTGTTTTTTCATTCGTTTCCCATTTACTGCTCCTTACTTTTAAATTCATGGTCACTTTTTGCTTTAATTTTCACTACTGTTTGACTTTGACTTGTTTGGATTTGGAATTTCTCAGCTGTGAGGTAGACATAGCGGCACTGAACATTGATTGTGTGTTGGAATGTGCACACAAAGGCCCTGTGATTTGGAAGAAGAACTGTCTCCTTGTGTTTTGGAGATGGAAAGTTGTACTAAAATACAGATTTCTTAGAGTAGGGTGCTGTGTGCTCCTAAGGTGGAAGGGCCCAGCTGGAAGACCTCAGCTGTCTGAGTCACTTGATTTGATTCCCCCATGCAGAATTCCTCTGCAGCCATAGCAGTTTAAAGTTGTGATGCTTAAAATATCACTGTCCAGTGTGCAGACACACACATTGTTTTTGTTGTGTGGTGGGAAGAGAGATTGGAAACTGATGGTCTGCTCTCTAGAACTTCTGAACCTTGCATTCTACATTCAGTTTTGTGTTGCAAATTTTATAAATAGTTTTCAAGCTGGTAGAAAGAGGGTGGTGTGCATTCTTTAGCAATTTTTGTTTGGAATCTTTTTATCTTTTCGCTACTGTTAACCACAGTGGTATGATTTAGGAAAATTTAATTTCAGGACACAAAAGAAATTTCTGAGATGCCGAGGTTTTTCAGGTGTGCTTGCTGTTGGGGAGGTGGATAAGGCAGATTCCATATCTTGTGGCTCAATCTATGTAGGAGTAAGCAAACATGAAAACACTCATCACATTTGTTTGTGTATGGCTTTCAGTGGGGCTGGATGTGCCTGAAACCACAAGAAGGCATAAGTGAGTGTAGAATCAAAGCCCACTTTTTGGATCACTCTTTTCCAAAGAGAGCTTCAGAGAATAGAGCATGTGGTCTCTCCTTTTGGAAGAGTAATCTACAGTAGCTGGTGGGTCAGAAATATACTTTACTTTGAGTTGGTTTTGTAAGAGTTTTGAAGTCTGTGCTTATTTAATTTCTATACACATATAACCAAAAATAACCTTGGTCAAGTAACATTTTTCCTGGCAGTTTCCTTGGGTCTTTTGAGGAAAATTTGAATATATTTTTAGGCTTATGATTTTGGCTTTTTCTCTTTGTCTCCTAATTATGTCACAACTGTTGTACACATTCTTGATAGTTGTAGCTATGAGAAAAATTCTGAGGTCACAGCTGCTCATGTGTGTACTCTTACTTCATAATCCTATTCAGAATTCTTTGTCATTTTTTATGGGATATAGCTTTGGAATCAGCCTTCCTCTTAGAAATTCATGGAAATTTTCTTTAGATTCTGTTGAAATCATGTTGAAAGAGAAAATAGCCAACATCTTTGTATTTTTAAATACATCATTCCATTAATGTTATTTACTCTAGTAAAAAAGGTTAAGTGATACTATCCTACATAATCATTTGTTTAGCAAACTACAGTTAGTATATAAAATTGAAAGTGATATGAAATTATTTGCAATCCATAGAAAGAAGACCAGTATAGAGTTTAATGACACAAAATACATTATTATGGTCACAAAAGCTATCCCACCAAGTATAATTTGAGAAGACAAAAAGTGAAAATAACACATGGTCCAAAATTGAACAATAAATTTGAATGTGATATGGGATCTTGTATTAACATACAAAATCAACTCTTGATAGCAGAATTTGGGATTTTCTGTGGATACGAACTAAAATTAGGTAACATCAAGTAGTTTTATAGTCAATGTAAAACTGCAAGTATTTAACATATGTAATCTGATGCTTTTGCAGATATTACCTACGCTCACACCCCCTCATTACCAAAAACAACACAATAAACCATGTTTTCACACATTCTCATTGTATCCATGTTTATGTGTTCCTACATTGCATGGAGTTCTCATAAAATGACAGAATTGCTATGGATCCCAACAGTCTTCTCAGTAGATTTTCATGTACTTTAGATTAGTTTTAAAGAAGTATCTGAATTCTCATGTTTATGGCATTTATATTCCTGGTGGCATAACTTTTAAAATAACCTAATTCCTCATTTGTTGAGGTCACACCGGGTACCTCAGGAGGACAGTATGGTAAATGAATGAAGACAAAAGCAATGGTTAAAGGATTACTCACTTATAAAATACTCTTACAGTCAGTGATGTATTGGTCTTGAAACACCGTATAATTACAGCATAAGCAATGTCAAATCAATGAACCTCTTTCTCTCTGATTTCAATCTTGCTGCATTTCCAGTTGTCTATTGTGTCGGAGAGCTTTAGTTATCTTGTCTACCTTAAAGTTTGCAATAGAAAATGAAGGGCAGAAACAACACAGAACTTAGCTGAAACAATCACCTTCAAAGAATTTTTGTAATATATGGAATTTATAATGTGGAGAAGGAAAATCAAATATTATCAGGCTTTTTAGAGCAAGAGTTGTTATAAAAATAATAAGCAAATGTGATTTTATAGTGTACAATAAAATGTAGAAAGTTTGTTTATTTGGATGGTATGAGAGCTTTCTGCCAATAAGTCATATTGCATGAAAAAGTGAAATGAATTAAGAAATAGACAGACTTGTTTTGTTTGTATTTAAATAATGACAATAAATTATAGCTGAATAAAAATATAATAGTCTTAGACAAGGGACAAGTTCCTTAGTTTTGTTCTGACCAACTAACATGCCTTAGATGGTAACACTTTTATTTTCATTGGAAAAACATATTTAAAAACTTAACATTTTAAAATATCAGTTTGCATATACTTCATGTATTATATAGTTAAGTATAAACAGTGTATAACATTACATATTTATTTCTATTATTGTGAATAGTTATTCAAACTTTAGTTTTTATTGTAGAGAAGAAAGAATACTCTTTTGGAATTAAGTGAGCAGGGACTCCTGTAATTCCACGTAACAGCGGAAAATAAGTTTTTTTTTCTGCAGATTATATATTTCACATTGGTGAGAGCAAAATTAATTTGACAAATCTAGATGGGACCAAAGAATATAACTTGTCAGACTCCTGAGTGTTGCTTATTCTCTACGCATACAGAATGATAATTATACATCATGATTGTGTTTTCTATGTCTTCACTTATTTCACTTCTCTTTGATTGCTTTCCTTCTTTCCATTTTTAGTTAGGAAAATTGAATTAATATTTTTTTTAATTGAAAAGGATTCTTCCATCATACAATATATTCTGACCACAGTTTCCTCTCCCTCCACTTCTCCCATGTCCAGCCTATCTCCATTCTCCCCCAGATCCACTCCTCCCTCCTCTGTATCCTTTTCAGAAAAGAACAGTCCTTCAAGATAGGACTGTCAAACAATACCAAACAAGATACAAAAAGACAAGACAAACAGACCTCATACGGAGGATGGACAAGGAACCCAGTAGGGGAAAGAGAGAATCAAGTGAAGGTGAGAGATTCAAAGCTACACCTGTGGGTTCCATCTCTTGGCTTGGGCTGCAACTTAAACCAAACACTAACTCACCATGCAAGCAAGTTTGGTGCCACCACGCACCCTTTACATCTTGCAAGCAGTACAGATTTTAGGTGGAGGGGTTTTTATTCTGGGTTCACATCCAGGTTTCTCTTTTGGGAGCCTATACAGTACTGTCTCACCCCAAAGAGACTAGAACATAGGAGTGAAATCTTTCAGCCTGCACCTGGCCCACCTCTACAACTTCAGTGCACTGTGTGTAAGCTTTCTTCCAGAGTGTGCCCTGCTGTTATTTTTCAGAGAGCAACGCTCTGTCCTAACATCAGCCTGGGCTTTTAGGCATCTCCATATGACCTCCTGGGGCAACAACCCAGTTTTCTGAGAAAATGCAATATTGGCTGTATTCGATTGCCCTCCAACCAGCAATGGAGGAGTGTTCCCCTCCCCAACACCTTCAGTATTAGTGAGCTGTCACTTGTTCTGTTAAACTTCACTATTCTGACGTGTAAAATTAAAGCTCAAAGCAGTTTCCATTTGCGTCTCCTTCATTTGCATTTGCATTCAAGACTAAGGATGCTGAAAAGTGTTTCTTAGCCATTTGAGATTCTCCTGTTGAGAATTCTCTGTTGATCTGGTCTTTGTTTTTTATTTTGTTTATTTTATTTTTTAATGTTAGTTACAGTTTATAAACTTTGTATCCCAGCTGTAGCCTGCTCCCTCATTCTCTCCCAATGCCACCTTCACTTCCTCATCTCCTCCATGCCCTTTTCCAAGTCCACTGATAGGGGAAGTCCTCCTCCCCTTCATCTGACCTTAGATTATCCGGTATCTTCAGGACTGGCTGTAATGTCCACCTTTGTGACCTAGCAAGGCTGCTCCTCTCTTAGGGGGGTAGTTCAAAGAGCCAGTCATTGAGTTCATGCCAGAAATAGTCCCTGTTCCCCTTACTAGGGTACCCACTTGAATACTAAGCTACCATGGACTCTATGTGAGCTGGTGTTCTAGATTATATCCAGGAATGGTCCTTGGTTGGAGATACAGTCTCATAAAAGACCCCTATTCCCAGATATATTTGGACCTTATGGGGCTCCTTTCCTCTCCAGATGATACTAAGTCTCTCTTCTTTCATATGATTTCTTACCCTCAGAAATCAAGTGATACTCAGCAGAGAACTCACTGCCTGGGGAGATGTTCTCGTAAAAAATAAAATAAAATTTCTTAAGCATAAGAATAAAAGCTCTGATCTAAGATCTGTGAGGATGGCAGCAATGTCTGATTTAATGTCTGTGTGCACACACAGACACAGAGATAATAATAATCAGAGGTCCCCTCATCCACCCACTAAAAAATCTTACCAAAATTTTGTTATATAAGAAACACTCCCTTAAACAAATCCTTGAAGTCTAAGGTCTTGCCAGCCATTCTTGCACAAACTTTTAATCCAGGCACATGAAAGGCAGACACAGGCTGTTCTCTGTGATTTCACTGTTGGCCTGCTTGACAAAGTGAGTCCAGCACAGACAGGCCTACACAATGAAACCTGGTATTAAAAAAACAAAACTAAAACTAAAATTAAAACAAAATCTGAGACAGATTTGTTGGCATGGGCCTTGAATCCCAGCCCTCTGGCAGGAGGAAGCTGGCCAGTCTCTTTGAGTTCAAGCTCAGCCTGGTCTACAGATCTAGTCCAAGACAGCCAGGGCTAAAATGAGGAGCCCTGTCTCAAAATACTAAATCATATATATATGCATTATATATACATACATACATAAATATATATGTATTTGCTGTATACATACACAGAGTAACTTATTCTGTCAATTATTTTCATGCAAAGAGCCTTCACTAGCACAGCTTTCTGTTTTCTTCCTCTTCCCATTGAGAAAGATTTACCTGATGACAGTACTCCAAAGTGTCATGTTTTTCCTGCTTTCCCCCCCTGGGTTGTCTGTTATCTTTCAGGAGAAACGTGGCTGCAGTTTACCTGACCCCATCGTGAAGTCACAGAACAAAAATCTCCTTGCATTTTCAAAAATCTCTTGGCACCCTTCCACCTGTGGGACAGACTGTTCACTATGGTACAGGTTGAATAATAGTTGTGCAATATCCACCTTGATTCCAGGAGGAAGGGGGAAATTGCATCCTGAGTGCTGGAAGACAGAGGTTAGGCTAGAAGAAGACAGGCACAAATGATGATGAAATGCAAATCACTGCAGTTCTGAAAAAGGTTTGGTCCTGACACTGAAGCCTGGGCCAAAAATCACTAACCCTTGTCTTTTCAGTGTAACCCTAAGGGAGGTGTTCATGTCAGTCAAGACTCACTGGCCAATCAGATGTTTCCATCCCTCCAGTCAGAGGAAGGAGCAGGTTCTTCCTGGAACCGAGTTGCATGTTCACTCTGTAGGTGAGCAGGCTTGAATGGTTGTGGTCTGGTATGAGCGCTGCTACTGTGTGCTGTGAGGGGATTTCAGACAAGTTCCAATGTCTCATCATGGTGATTGTGTGGCCACTACCCCCAACCTGGTGGAACAGGAGGCTGAACAGCAGGAACAGCTGTGTAGGGTTCTTCCTGAGGCTGGGTAGGAACAGGCAGCCAGAATCAGCCACAGGAGAGGTCACTTTTCATAGCCCTGAACACAGTGGGGCATCTGAATATCTTGAGTATATTGTCTTTGGGTTGAGAGCAGAGAAAACTTATTTCCGGAACTGAAGGTTAAAATGAAAGCTTTATTTTCTGATCTCAGGGAAGCAACCAGTTCAGGATCTGAATGGTGCCCAGAGGTAAGCTTTATTGTATATTTAAAGGGTTAAATCCACAAGGAGAGGGACCCTTGGTGAGTGCTGGAGTCATACAATCAAATTTTAACATTGTGAGTTAGGCAAAGGAGTTTATTTTGGAGGCTGTGCTGATTCAGGCCACTGGCCTCAAGGCCTTTAACTCTTTTCTAAGGCATTCAGTCTGGATTTCAAGGCCCTTCATTTAAATCTCTTGACATTTGGTCCAGAGCTCAAGTGATAAAGCAATAAAGAAGTATGTCCTCTGTCCGAAGTAATGCAAGACTTTCTAAGTGATATATATTTACAATTTAGGCACTTCAGTTAAGGTAACAGCAAGTTTTACTAGTTAACTGATAATTAGGAAACTGTTTCAAGGGGTTGGTTGGGCGATGGTGCTGCAATCTTGGGAATGTGAAGTTAGTTTAATCTTGCTAGTAAAAATGAAAGAACAAAATGATGAACTGCTTGGAGAAGACTGGGGCTCTGGAGGCTGCCTCCTTATGCACTATTCGAGCTTCATGTTTACAAAGTATTTGCAGCAGGGGCTTGAATGTAGAAATGTCCTTGCTAGGATACAAACTCAGAGAGGCCACTATTCTGGTATCTTTTCCAAGTTCTGACCTTGGCATTTAATGTTTAGGTATACAATTCATTTGGAGTTATTTCGTTGTAAATAACATATGTGTCTCAAGTGTACATGGTGTTATGTCAGATTTCACATCTTGTGCTGTAACAGATGTGGCAGGAAACAGACATAAAATTACTATTTAACATTGTTTTGTTTATGGACATCAGGGGGACTGGGTTTGCCTGCAATCACTAGGGGTCCATGAGGGGCTGCGGCAACATAGTCTACCTTTCTGGTGACCTCCATTTACAGAGAGAGGTCTAGAGTATGTGGGCTATGTTTGAAAAAAAAAGGTCAGTGTTACCTGCAGGGTAATTGAACAGGTAATTTGAACACTTTGAGTTATTTTCATGGGAGTTGTGACATTTGTGTTTATTTAATTTCTCTATGTATACAATCATAGGTATAACATGGGTCTGCTTCACATTTTTTCTTGGTTGGGTTTCCTGGACATGTTACTAGATTATTTGGCTTATGTTCTTGGTATTTTCGCTTTATTCTTTCACAAATATTTTACACAATCTTCATTTTTTTTGCTATATAGTCAGTTTATACATCATATTTTGTCTGTGTGTAACATGTCTTCTTAATCCTACTGAGAATTCTGAGGGTTCTTTTCAGATGGTAAATTCAGTTGGCAGCATGGCGTCATAAAATTGCTGGTTGCTACCATTCAAAAAATGCATGGACTGGACCTACGCACCCTACACATATCTAGCTGATGGGGAGCTTTGTCTCCATGTTGGTCACCTAGCATTTGAAATTGGTGTTCACTGTAACATGGACACAGTTGCCTGTTTATGAATCAATTTGCCCTAGCTGGGCTGCCTTCACTGGCCTTAGTGGAAGAAAATGCATTTAGTTTGTATGCAACTTGATGTGCTGAGGAGAACTGGTATGTGGAGGCTTCCCTTTCCAGAGAAGAAGGGGAGGAGGAATTGGGAAGAGGGTAGGAGGGTGACACCACGGGGAGAGGAGGAGAGGAGATGCAAGCAAGATATAAAGTGAAAAATGAAATAAACTAATGAGAAAAATGGCTGGTTTCTATGTAAGTGAGAGACTGTGTTGACTGATGATTTCTATAGACGGCTCTCCCACTGAGTGTGACAATATCCTTAAGCAAGTGGCCCGGGGCTGGATAAGAAAGCTAGCTGAGCATGAGACTACAAGAAACAAGAGAGCAAGGCAGGAAACAATATTTGGCATGGTTTTGCCTTACTTTTCTTGAAACTTGAGTTTCTGTCCTAGGCTTCCAAAATGATGGTCTGTGATCAAACAAGTCATCCCACTGATGACCTGAGATGGTTAAGGGATTCAATCACAGCAGTACAGTAGCAAGTTAGGAGGAAAAAAAGGTATGCCAAAACTGACTTTGCTCCTGGTCAGACCTGAGAATGTTGTCTTTTTTGAGGAATGTGGAAAATATCAGGTCTTGAGATGGCAAACATCCAGACTTTAACTGGCTCTTCCTGTAGGACCTGGAAGGTCATAATATTGAGTGTAGTGCATATAGAGGAAGTGGAAGGCATAGGATTTCAATGGAAAATAGACTCCATGAAAAATTAAGCTAGAGGTAATTTGTGTGGTAATTTGTTCCTAGATCTTTCTTATTCTGCTCATATTCTAAAGAAATTAAGAAAGGAAGAATTAGCCAAATGTGGAATTGTTCGTGACAGAGAGCACTCACCATCGGGAAGGTAGAAAGCGGAAACCAGCTCCATCTTTAAGGCATAGCATTCCGCAGCTCTCTACAGTTCCCCCTTTTTGTTTGGCTTTCCCCAGGGTCCAAGGATTGTTTAAGGTTCCTGAATAAACTGCATTGAAAAAAAAAAAAAAGAAAAGGATATGAAAGGATGTAGATATATTATAAATAAATATTCCATCATTTAAAAAAAAGAAAGGAAGAATTAATAATTGTGGACTGATTCCTTAGATGGAGATGTTTGTTTTCAAATATGGCTTGGAGGTTAGTAATTAGTCAAGGCTTCACTTGAAATCTTGATTCTCATGTGTCAACCTTTTGAGTACAAGTCCAAGGATGGAAGATGTACACCCATTGTGTTCTGTTTTGTCAAAATATTTTATTATTGTTAGTATTAAAATGCTTAAAAGAATATTTGTATGTATATATGTATGTATTATTTGAAATTACATGTTTCTTCATATTCTCATTTGTTATTATATGGCAAATCATGCTCAAGTTCTGCCTTGTAGGAGAAATATCTACAGGTGCTAGACAATGTAAAACAATGAGATTTATTTCATAAAAACATGTTATATGTGTGTAATGTGACTATGTGTTCTTAGGCCATGACAAATATGTGAAAACTTGATGACACTTTTGGGTGTTTATTTTGACCTTTTTTTAAAAATTATTTATTTATTTATTTTGCATATAAGTGTGCTCTATCTGTAGATCATTTGCATGACAGAAGAGGGCATCAGATTCCAGTATAGATGGTTGTGAGCCACCATGTGGATGCTGGGAATTGAACTCAGGACCTCTGGAAGAACAGACAGTGCTCTTAACCTCTGAGCCATCTCTCCAGCCCTTGACCATTCTCATATGCTGGTCAAGGCCATGTTGCCAGTTTGTCTCTGGATTTTTTGGAGAGAGTATTAATTTTTTTTCTTTTTTCTTTTAATTGGTTACAGTTTATTCACTTTGTATCCCAGTTGCAGCACCCTCCCATGTCCCCTCCCAATCCTGCTGTCCCTCCCTCTGAGTGTATTAAATTAAATAAATATTTTATATTTTGACTTTACATGCCCAGGGTGATACCTCCTTCCTCTGCTCTTAGTCCACCATCACCCTTCTCTTTACCTTCTCTCTCTCCTCCCAGAAAAGGGGAGTCCTCCTTTCTTGTTTCATCCCTACAAAATACATCAAGTCACATCAGGACTGAGCATATCCTCATCCACTGAGGCCAGAAAAGGCAGCCCCAAAAGAGGGAGGTGACCTAAAAGCAGGCAAAAAGTTAATATTAGAAAATATCCCCCTCCAGTTGCCACTCAACCCACATGGACCAAGGCACCCATAGTGCATATGAGTTCAAGAGGCCTAGGTCCAGACAATGTTTGCTCCTTAGTTGATATCTCATTTTCTGTAAGTTTCCCTTGGGTCTGGGTTACTTGTCTTTGTTGGTCTTCTTGTGACATCCTGTCCCGAACAGTTTCTTCCATCTTTTCCCCAGTATTTTCATAAGACCCTTGGAAGTCCACCCCATGTTTACTTGCAAGTTCCAGCATCTGTCTCCTTTGGCTGCTGGGTGGATCCTCTCAGATAACAGGCATGTGTAGGCTCTTTTCTACAAGCACAGCAAAAGAATATTTATAATTTCATTAGCCGGCTCTCTGGTGTAAACTGGGTCCCAGGTTGCCTCTATTATTGGTTCCCTTTTTTCCACATCCTCACCAGCATGTGTTGTCACTTGAGTTTTTGATCTAAGTGGTATATGATGGAATCTTAGAGTCATTTTGATTTCTACTTCTCTGATGGGTAATGACTTTGATCATTTCTTTAAGTGCCTCTCAACCATTCAAGGTTCCTCTGTTGAAATCGCAGTTTAGCTCTGAACCCCATTTTTAAATTGCATTTTTTGATTTGTTGGTATTTAATTTATTAAGTTCTTTGTATAGCTGAGATATTAGCTCTCTTTCTTATGTAGGGTTAGTGAAGATATTTTCCCAATCTGTTGCCTGCTCTTGTGTTCTATTGGTAGTGTCCTTTGACTTACAGATGCTTTTCAGTTTCTTGAGATCCCATTTATTAGTTGTTGATCTTAGAGCCTGTGCTGTTGTTTTTCTATTGTCTCCTGTGTTAGTGAGTTCCAGATTTTTCTACACCTTGTCTTTTAAATAATTTAGAATCTATGGTTTTATGTTAAGGTCTTTGATCTACTTGGACTTCAGGGTAATACAAAGGGGGTCTATTTGCACTTTTCTACACGATATTTAGTTATACCACCACCATTTGTTGAAGATACTGTGTTTTTTTTTTCCATTGCATGGGTTTGGCTTGTTTGTTGAAAATAAAGTTCCAGTAGGAGCATAGGTTTATTTATATGTCTTTATTTCAATTGCATAAAATTGGTCTGCTATCAAGGGTGTTTTATTTTTCCATATAAAGTTAATGTTTTCTCTTTCAAGGTCTGGAAATAATTGTGTTGAAATGTTGGTAGGAAATGGGATTGAATTTGTAGATTGCATTTGTTAAGAATCCTGTTTTACTATGTTAATTCTGCTTTTCCATGATTTTGGGAGATCTTTCCATCTTCTGATATCTTCCTCAGTTTCTTTCTTTAAAGACCTGAAATTCTAGTCATAGAGGTCTTTCACTTGCTTGGTTAGAGTTACAACAAAATATTTTATATTCTTGGTGGCTACTGTTCAGGATGTTGTTTCCTAAATTTTATTCTCAGCCCATTTTTTCATTTGTATACAGAAGGGCTAATAATCTTTTTAATCAATTGTGTTCCAAGACACTTTGTGGGAAGTGTATATCAACTGTAAGAATTCTCTGGAGGAATTTCTTGGGTCACTTATGTATACTATTAAATCCTCTGTGAATAGTGATACTTTGAATTCTTCCTTTCCAAATATTTTAACAGGAATGTGTGTTGGATTTTGTCAAAGGCTTTTTCTCCTGTAATGAACTGATCATGTGATTTTATTCTTTCAATTTGTTTATGTGGTGGAATACATTGATGGATTTTCATAGGCAGAACCATTGCTATATCCCTGAGATGAAGCCTGTTCATCGCATATATCTTTGATGTATTCTTGTATTTGGTTTGTGTTTTTTTGGATATATCTTTGTCAATGTTTGTAAGTGAGATTGGTCTGAAATTCTTGTCCTTTGTTGAGTCCTTGTGTGGTTTGGGTATCAGGGTGACTTTGTCATCAGAATGAGTTTGGTAATGTTCCTTCTGTTTGTATTTTGTGAAAAATTTTGATGAGTATTGGTATTAACTCTTCTTTGAAAATCGGGTATGATTCTGTGCTAAAATCATCTTGCCCAGTGCCTGTGTGTGTGTGTGTGTGTGTGTGTGTGTGTGTGTGTGTGTGTGTGTGTTTGGCAGACTTTTAATGACTGTTCCCATTTTCTAAGGTGTTATTGTCACTGTTGTTTTATTTTATTAATTTTATTGTTTTTTGTTTTTGAAGAATAAGTTTCTCTCTGTTGTCTTATGTGTCCTGTAAGTAGGTATGTAAATCAAGCAGGCCTTAGACTTAGAGATCCACCTGAATCTGGATCTAGAGTTCTAGGGTTATATGTGGGCCCACATGCCTGTCTTTGTAGTGTTGTTTTGTTTTGTTTATATATTATTGCCTGATGGGCCTGAAATTTGTTATTTGTACATATCAAAACTATTCTGAATTGATTTTTACCCACATCTTGAATTTGAGATTTTGCAGAGCATATTATATTTCTCATTTGGCAACTTCAGGCTCCTTATCCCATGCTGCTTCGGCTTCTCATCTAGGGCCATTCCCATAAACTCCCAGAAGCCTCCCATGACCCAGAAACTCACCCACCCTGATTTCTATTATCTCTCCTAGTTCCCTCCTCATTCTACTCTCCCCATACCTGATACCTATCCCTATTACCCTATCCATTCCCTCTTCCACCCTATTCCCTTCCCTCCATTTAATTCTGATACTTATCTTATTTTGTCTTCAGAGTGAGTTTCCTACATCCTTCCTTTCTGCTCCTTGACTCACTTGGTCTGTGGATTGTTCCATGATTATCCTGTACTTTATGATTAATTTCCACTTATAAGTGAGTAGGTACCATGTGGGTCTTTCTGGGTCTGGATTATCTCACTCAGAAAAATCTTTTCTAGTTCCATCCATTCTCTTGCTGATTGCATGAAGTCTTTGTTATTAATAGCTAATTGGTATTCCATTGTGTAACTGTATCACATTTTCTTTGTCCATTCTTCAGGAGAAGGATGTCTAGGTTGTTTCCAGTTTCTCTTTATTACAAATAAATCTGCTGTGAACATAGTTGAGCAAGTGTCCTTGTGGTATGGTACATCATCTTTTGAATATGTTCCCCTCAGTAGTATAGCTTTTGATGTATATGGTATTGATATAGGTCTATTCTAAATTTTTTGAGAAACATCTAGATGGATTTCCTAAGTGTTTGTTCAAGTTTTCATTCTCGACAGCACTGGGGGTGTGTTCTCCTTACTTCACATTCCTCACCACCATGTGCTGTCACTTGATTTTCATGATCTGAGCCATTCTGACAAGTGTAAAATTAAAATGAAGAATCCTTTGATTTGCATTTCCTTGATAATTACGGACACTGAACATTTCTTTAAGTGCTTCTCAGCCATTAGCACTTCCATTGTGAGAGTTCTCTGTTTAGCTCTATATGCCATTGTTTAATTGGGTTATTTGGTTTCATGGTGTCTAATTTGTTCATTTCTTTAAGGGTATTATCCTTCAGGCATATGTAGGATTGGTGAAGGTCCTCTCCCAGTTTGTGTGCTGCCATTTGTCCTATTGATAGTGTCATTTGCCTTCCAGATACTTTTAACTTTCATCTGTCTCTTTTTTAATTGTTAATCTTACTGTCTGAGCTGTTGGTGTACTGTTCATAGAGGTGTCTCTATATCAATGCTATACCAAGGCTATTCCCCATTCTCTCTTCTATTTTATTTAGTATATCCAGATTTATGTTACAGTCTTTGATCCAGTTGAACTTGAGGTTTGTGCAGGGTGATATACATGGCTGTATTTGCATTTTTTACCATGCAGACATCAAGTTAGAGAAACACCAATTATTGAAGATGCTTTCTTTTTGCAATTTTATCTTTGGCTTCGTTGTCAAATATCAGATTCCTGGAGGAGCGTGTGTTTGTCAGTCTTTAATATGATTCCATTGATCAACCTGTCAGTTTCTATGCCAATACCATGCAATTTTTATTACCCTTGCTGTGTAGTATAGCTTGAAATTATGGATGTTCATATCCTCAGAAGTTCTTTTATAGTACAGAATTGTTTCAGCTATATTGGGTTTCTTTTTTTCCTATGAAGTTAGTTGTTGCTCTTTCAAAGTCCATAAATAATTTTGTCATTATTTTGTAAGAAATTGCTTTGAGTCTGTATATTGCATTTGGTAAGATGGCCATTATTTACAATGCTAACTGTATGATCTATGAGTTTGGGAGATCTTACCATCTTCTGATATTGTCTTCAATTTTTTTCTTCATGGATTTGAAGTTCTAGCGATACAGGCCTTCACTTGCTTGGTTGGAGATATACCAAAATATTTTATATTGTTTGTGGTAATTGTTCAGGGTGTTGCTTTCCTAACTTCATTCTAAGTCCATTTATGTTTTGTATACAGAAGGGCTACTAATTTTTTTTAGTAAATTATGTTCTGAGCTGCTATGTGGAAAGTACTTGTCAACTGTGGGAGTTCTCATATAGAATTTCTAGATTCACTTATGTATACTACTATATCATCTTCCTATAGTGATGCTTTGACTTCTTCCTTTCCTTTCTCTATCTCATTGATCACGTTCCATTGTCTTACTGCGCTGTCTAGGAATTTGGTGAAATTGCTTTAATTTTCTTTCCATTTATTCAGATGTAGGCTATAGGATTGCTCTTTGTTGCCTTTATTACGTTCAGGTTTAAACATTGTAAGCCTGATCTCTACAAATCTTTTAACATGAATGGGGAGTTGGATTTTTTTCAAAGGCCATTTCAGCATCTAATGCAAGTATCATGTGGGTTTTTTTCTATCAGTTTGTTTGTAAGGTGGATTAAATTGAGGGATTCTCATATGTTGAACCATCTCTGCATCACTGTGATGAAGGCTACTTCCTCTTGGTGAGCGATATAATTGATGTGTTTTTGGATTCCAAATGTGAGAATTATATTGAGTATTTTTACATTGCTTTCATGAGGGAATTTCATCTGAAATTCTTTTTCTGTTGTGTCTTTATGTAATTTGGTTATCAGGGTGACTGTGATCCCATAGAATGATGTTGGCAATGTTCCTTCTATTTCTATTTTGTGGAATAGTTTAAGGAGTATTTGTATTTTCTTTGAAAGTCTGGTAGAATTCTGTGCCAAAAACCTCTGGTTCAGAGCTTTTTATTTTGTTTGGGAGACTTTTAATGACTGCTTCTTTTTCCTTGTTTTTGTTATTGTTTTATTTTGTTTTATGGTGTTTGTTTTTGAACTCAAAGTTCTCTTTTATAGTCCTATCTGTCCTTTAACTAGGTATATAGACCAGGCAGGCCTCAACTTAGAGATCCATATTATTAAAGTGTCAATAGAGTGCTGGTATTAGGTGTGGACCCATATACCTGGCCATTTTATTTCATTGTTATATTATTACTTGATACACCTGGAGTGTAAGTATTATACATTTCAAACATGCTCTTGTATTGATCTTCATTATGATTTTAATACTGCTTGAACCTTGTGAATCATATGAGTGCAGTAGTTTTCTGCTTGTTTTAAATTTTTTCAATGAATATGACTATTTTGCATATTTATGTGACTAATGTCTCATGTGTGCCTGGTCCCCAAAGATGGCCTCAGAACTCTTGAACTTGGAATAGTGGATAGGTAGGCCTTTAAGAGGTCCTAAGGGAATGACAAGTGAAGCTTCACAAACTCCTACACTCCTTGAAAGGTCCTGATCCAGTGCACATAGTGTTGATCTATTAGCGACTGCTAGCACACTAGTGAAGTCTCAAAGGGATCCAAGGCTAGGGCAGTGCTGCTTCACCTGTCTTCATGGAAATCTCCTAAGTTGTAGAATGGCCAGGCCCCACAATTCCCACATTTCCTTAAAGTTGTACCATCCTGATTGATGGTTACCTGTATTTGAGGGTAGCATGGAATGTTCTGATTGAGCTTCCAGTCATTTAAAGACTGTTACACTGGATAATAAAGTCAGATCTGCACCTTTGAGTCTTATCTGTGAAGTATGATTTCCAGGTTTTTGTGTTGAATCTATCACTGCTAACCCACCTACCCCAGGATTCCTGATCCACACCTAAGTAAGTACTGGTAATCAGGCCCAAATATTTGCAAGACCAACAAGACCTGTTCACTGCTGAGCCATCTCTAATGCTGTATGTTGCCTATTTTATTTATTTATTTGTTTGTTTGTTTATTTACTTACAATAAATGATTTAATTTTTTGTGCATTGATGTGAGGATGTCAGATTGATTGAATTGGAGTTACAGACTGCTATGAGCTTTCGTGTGGGTGCTGGGAATAGAAGCAGGGTCCTCTGGAAGAACAGATGGTGTGCTTATCCCCTGAACCATACCTCCAGCCTCCGATGTTGCATATTTATGATAAACATTTACATTGTAATATTTTCATCTGTCCCTTTATAATTGTTCAAACATACATTTCGTTTTAGCAAGATAGAATTGATATTGCCTTTAAAGTGAGGCACTTCAGGTTTCTAGACATGTATAGAGAACTGGAGAAACTTGAGAAAGATCTCTCAGTTCTTTCTCTCTTTTGTTTGATTAATTAAGGTTTGCAGAATATTCAGGTTTTATTATAGACCCCTGACAGTCCTAGAACTTATGGCATAGACCAGGCTATCATCCAGCTCTGTGTGATACACCTGCATTGGTCTCCTGAGTGCTTTTCGAATAAAAGGCTTGCTCATTGTTTTTATAGTTACGAATTGGTCAGACTGTTTCTCTGATGTAGAATCTGTACTTTGATCTGTTTAATCTCTCTCTCTCTTTAAGTCTGTTAATTGGCATTTCTCTTACAAGGCTATAACCTACTGAAAGGATGCAGAAATTTGAGAGGTGAACCTCACTATTCAGTTTCCTCCTAAAAGGAGTCAGTTATTACATTAGATCTTGTGTGTCAGAAAATGAGTAAAAGAAACACCAAAATTCTGGGAAAATATTTTAAATGACGTATACATTTCCAGTATTCTAAATATCATACTTTCTGTTGTACATGTGTATGGATATTTTAGAATGCATTGACCTACAATGATGTGCATGTGAACTTTACTCAAGAAGAATGGGCTTTGCTGGATCCTTCCCAAAGGAATCTTTATAAAGTTGTGATGCTGGAGACCTACAGGAACCTCACTGCTATAGGTAGGACAGTTAGTTTTCTTTACTTTTTAAGATATGGGGAAACTCTTTATTCATTATTGATTTCAATTGAGGATGAGGAAGAATGAGGTGAATGGTTTTTTGACTGACGATAGATCATGACCTTTTTTCCAATAAAACAATATATGTTGTGGTATTGTATTTTAGGCTACAGTTGGGAAGATGATAATATTGAAGAGCATTGTCAAAGTTCTAGAAGACATACGAGGTAATTTTCATATGTAAGGTGTTAGAAATATATTTTGAGAAAATTTTAATATTTCTTGGAAGATTGAAAGAAATGGGCCAGGGTAAATGAACTGCTTTAAGTGTATTTACTGATGACAACTAACTTGTTACCAAACCATGTACTACTACCTTCTAGTTGGGTATTTGAAGTGTGTTTACAAGGCAATCCTCTAGGAAAGAATGCAAGGAAACCATACCTTACTCAAGATCACCATTTAAATCTTAGCCTCATTAGAGCTTTGTGGTAGAAATACAATTTGTTTAGTCTCCTACAACTCAGGTATTCACATTAAATAGGTGATGGAAGTATGTCCAAAATATTATACTAATCAAGTAGTCCATGTTAACACTGGAGTTACTCATATACTTGTTATGTTGCTAAGTTTGGTGAGTAGGGCAGTGTTTTAGAGTCAGTAATTTTGTTGTAGAAAAACCATCCATATAGCGCATGTGAATGATAAACAAAAATCAAATGTGTGAATACACCGTGAAACAATGTAATTTATTTATCTTCTTTTAATGGGTATATCATATGTCACAATGAATGCAAGCCATATTAGCATAGGAATATTGAAAGGAGCAAAGCACATCCCAGAAAAAATAAAAGACATAGTAGTCCCCATTTTGAGTAGATTTTTAAAATGTGATACCTGTTATTATTTATATGGGTTATTCAGACTGGCTAGCAGTTACAATAATGACACAGAGGCGTTTTAATATTTTAAAGCTTAGGCGATTTATTTGGGCAGATTCCAAAACCTTTTTGTCCTTAACCCAAATAAAACTAGCTCAGTGTCCCACTGCATGGAGAGGTCTACTTCTTTGTCCATCTGTTACCCTCAATGTCCTGTTGGTGAATCGCCTGTCATTTTCTTTCTTCTTACCCTCACTCATTTAGACATTCTGCCCTCCATTTTGCGCCCTTGCTATCAGTTGTCAGATCTTAATTATTTTCAAAGATAAGAAAGGAAGGAAAAATATTTACAAAATATAGTACAGGTGATGGACCATAAAAAGAACAATACCAATATTTGGTCAGCACTTAGCTCTCTGCTGGATCAGCAATCAACATTCACATATGGCTGACACACTTTCACACAGTATACCCCAAGATCAATTCATTGGTTATTCATCTTCTTTAGGAATACTCAAAAACTCACAATGTAGAAAATATAACTTTTAGGAATGTGGAAATTCTTTTGTTTGTCCCAGGTATCTTCACAAATTTATCACTGTATAATTCTATCACTTTATAATTAGTCTAGTCAGTGTGTAAAAGCTCTGTGGTCTTGCAGTTTTCCTCAAATACATGGAAAAAGTCATATAGAATAGAAATATAGTACACATATGAGCCAGGTAACAAATATTTTTACTATCACGGGTATGTTGAAATGTGCAAAACAACCACTAGCAAAGAACATGAATGTAAAAATAGTGATGAAAACTCAAGATGTAATTCCTCTTTACCTTTACACCAAATTGTAAACTTAAGTGACATGGACAAATGATTCATCAGTGTAATGGTGCAGTAAAGCTTTCATATGTGCCAATTATCTTTGCAGGTGTAAAAAGAGTCATTCTGGAGAGAACCCCTCTGAAGATATTCAATTTGGTGAAGTCTTTGTACATCACAGTAGTCCTCCCACATATAAAAGAAAGCATATGAGTGAGGATTGCTATGAATGTAACCAATATGGTAAAACCTTTGCACATAACAGTTATCTCCTAAGACATACAATGAGACATATTGGTGAGAAACCTCATGAATGTAACCAATGTGGTAAAGCCTTTGCCTGTGGTAAAGCCTTTGCCTGTAACAGTCATCTCCTAATACATGAAAGAATTCACACTGGAGAGAAACCTTATGAATGTAACCAATGTGGTAAAGCCTTTGCCTGTAACAGTCATCTCTTACGACATAAAAGAATTCACTATAGAGAAACCTTATGAATGTAACCAATGTGGTAAAGCCTTTGCATGTAATAGTAATCTCCTAATACATAAAAGAACTCACACTGGAGAGAAACCTTATGAATGTAACCAATGTGGTAAAGCCTTTTCATGTAACAGTAATCTCCTAAAACATAAAAGAACTCACACTGGAGAGAAATCTTATGAATGTAACCAATGTGGTAAAGCCTTTTCATGTAACAGTAATCTCCTAATACATAAAAGAACTCACACTGGAGAGAAACCTTATGAATGTAACCAATGTGGTAAAGCCTTTGCACATAAGAGTCATCTCCTAATACATAAAAGAACTCACACTGGTGAGAAACCATATGAATGTAAGCACTGTGGTAAAGAGTTTGTATGTAACAGTAATCTCATAATACACAAAAGAACTCACTGGAGAGAAACGTTATGAATGTGACTAGTGTGGTAAAGCCTTTTGACTGAACAATCATCTGGTAGTACATAAATGAAAACACACTGGAGAGAAATCTTATGAATATATCCAATATGATAAAGTCTTACACATTTCAGACTAGTCTCTGAAGACAGAAAAAATGAACACCCTGGAGAAAAACCTAATCAGAGTGCCATCACCTTTGTACAACACAGTCATCTCCTAATACATAAAAATGCATGTTTCAGAAAAGCTTTATGCATATAACCAATATCTTAAAAGCTTTTCATATAAGAGTAATCTAGGACTAGAACACATACTGGTGTGAAATTGGATGGATGTAACCAATGCGTCAAAGCCTTTGCAATGCCATAATAATCACCAAGTGCATAGAAGAATACACACTGGAGAGAAACTTTGTGAATGTAACCAATGTGATAAAGCCCTTTGATACAGTAATAATCTCCTATGACTTAAAGAACACATACTGGAGAGAAACTTTATGAATGTAACCAAGGTGGTAAAACTTACTCTCCACAATCATCTTCAAAGTCATAAAAGAATTCATATTGGACAGAAAAAACTATGAGTGTATTTAAAATGTTGAAGCTATTCCATGTTTGTATAACCTTCATCATCATGAAAGAACTCGTACTGGAGAGAAACTTCATGAATGTTTCAAAATGTGAGACCTTTTCACGTGTCTGTATTCATCATCATAAAAGTTTCATACTGGAGAGAAATTCTGAGTATATAAGCAACATGGTAATGCCTTTGTGTTCTTCAGTCCACAGAATCCAATACAACTCAAACATATGGTCAATGCAAATGACAAAAATATATTGTCACCCAGACACTACTGGTTGGTTAGGGCTACATAACATTCGTGGGAACTGAAGTGTGATACCTACCCACCCACTGAGCCAGAAAGTTACAGAGGTCCTGAGCTTGAAAATCATAAACATCTGTGCCCTTTTACAACTAAATTGGCATTTCCATCAGTCATGGTTTAGGGATATGGGGTTTGTTTATGTCATTGAGGAATTCACCTGATGCAGAAATATAGGTTTTACAGTCCAAACAGTCATATCCACTTGTTCTTTTGTGTTTTAGAAAAGGCATTATGTTTTAGGGAAGGGAATCTGTGGTTTGGGACAGTCACTATGTTAAGGGAAGAGAATATATGTTATGGAACAGTTATGTTTTGGGAAACAAAAGATGAATCATGAAAGCTTGTCAGCTATTGTGAAGTCTGCAGCTTTCCTAGGAACAATGAACTTAAATTTAGGTTCACACTATATTTCATTGGGAACTGTTATCTAACAAGCAATACATAGCAGAAATTCTTTAGCATGTTCCCACCTACAAATTACTTTTGCATATTTTGCATGTCAAAGTCAGCTTCAAGTCTATAAAAGAGCAGATAGTAGAGAGAAACCTTACACATGTAATCAATGAGATAAAGCCTTTTCTTAATGTAATTATCTTCACATATTTAGAAGAACACATAGTTCAGTGAGACCCTATGTATACGCGATGCGGTAAATCTTTTTCATGGATTTGTCTTGGAAATCATGAGAAAAAGTCATGCTGCAAAGTAACCCCATGAATTATTCAGTAGAGTAAACTTTTACGCTTCATACTACCATTATAGAAGAGTAAAGGATTTAGTGTGTGAGCAACCTCTCAAAGCCTTTGTATATCACAGTAGTCTTTGAAAACCTGAAAGAACTCATTCTCAAGAAAATCTATTATGATAAAAGATTTGTTAAGGTCTTTGACCAACGAACTTGCATTCAGTTACAGGAGATTATTTGGGAGGAACATTTTAACAAGTGCAAACAATGTATTCATGCATTATGACATCCATCCTAATTTTGTTTCCAACTAAAAGCCGATATGGACAAAAGTCTTTTAGGAATTTAAACCATAAGGTAATCCTTTTAGATTTAAAATTCTCTTCAATTACTTGAAGTAAATCATCTAGTTGTAAAATTTATGTGCGTTTATTAGTGTCTTTTCTGTGACAAAACTTAGTGTCAAAGGCAACTTCCAAATACTTTTAACTTGTCTTAAGGTTCCAGAGGTATATGGGATCACTATGAAATGGCCATCACAACTGACACACATGGCAGCTAAAGTAGGAAGCTTGGTGTTCACATCTTTAACGTGCAGCATGAAGCAGAGAGTGGGAAATACAGATGGTATACAGTTGAATACTATCATGCCCATTTCAAGTAAGATACTTCCTTCAAGAGTGTATTTCCTAAACATTCACCAATGATGCCACCAACTCAGAAGGATTCATTTCTCTGACTCCAAACCTACATGTTTGATTTCTGTTACATGAAGGAATTTTTGATGAAGAAAAATTCTGTAGATAAGGCTGTAGGTGCCTCAACACCTGCGTTACAGGAATGCATGCTTACACAAGTAAAACATTCTTGAGTAAACATATATTTGTTTAAGAATTTGTTTTAATTTCCATTATGTGATCTCAGTGTATCTTTGTGTGTTTATATACCTGTCTATTCTGGTTTCCATGAAGACCAGAACATTTGATCTTCTTGTGCCAGGAATTACAGAAAGTTGTAAAAAACCTGCCCCAGGTCCTGGGAATGAACTTGTCTTAACTTCACTGTCATGTCTCTAGTACTGTAACTATGTTAAATCTTTATATATCATCTTGATGTCAAGAAGTAGAAAAGAATTCCTAGAAGAGAACAAACCTATTTTTATATAAGATGTGATGACTTTGGACACAATAAATATATTCTATTTCAAGAAAAGAAACTCCTTTAAATGTTTTTCTCATAGTCGTGGAGGAAGTAAATGATTTACAATATTCACTTAAATGTAATGGAGGAGATCACCAGCTGTGGTTGTGGTCATTATTTTGAAACATTGAAATTTGCTGTATGTGCAGCAAATCTACTCACAGAAATTTAATAGGTTGTTCTGATATTCTTTCTGTGGTGGCTTTCATGCGCTAATGCATTTCTAGTTGGTGAAAGGTATTTTTCTGCTGCAATGTATAGAATGGGATCTCCGTCATCTGGTCCATTGCTTATTTATATCAGGCAGTGTGTGATCACAGTTTTCAAGAAAAGGTCTCTGAGAAAGCATGGTACATTTTTATGTTTTTACAAATTCCATTAAGATGTTTATTTTCAGCTTTGCTTGGTTGTCAGTAATTAGTTAATGGTAAAATGCTCAATAGTATGTGTTTATGTATGTATATATTGTTAAAAATTCCATGCTTCTTCATGTTCCCATATTTACTATGTCACATCATCTGAGAGAATTATCTTGAGGTGTTAGATAATGTAAAAGCAATGAGGTGGATTTCAAAAAATCATGTTGTGTGTGTGTTTAATGTAAGTATGGTATCTTAGGCCATGGCAGATATATGAAGGGTGTGTGACACTTTGTGGGGTTTATTTTCATCATTGTTATATGATCTTCAAGGTTATGTTGCCAATTTTACATACCACAAACATTCCCCCACTGAGCTCATTGATACTCAAATAAACTTAGTTGAAACAGTATATCCGTACAATATTGTCTTCTATTCAGATTATAAACAAATTGTCATCTGAGGATGGAAGAAAATGATGTGATTTGAATAATAAATGCTCTCAGCAAATGAAAATGATTTATTTATTTCCTGTTTTGAAATGTGTTACTTCATTCTTAGGAGTAAATACTTATTCTTAACACTTTCTCAGAACTACAAGTGAATGTCAGAGATTTGTCTCAGTGGGTAAAGTTGGTTGGTGATTTGAGCTCAACTTCTGGATAGCCTATATTACTCCTACAAATTTTTCTAATATTGTATAATCGGGCTGTTGTATATACAAACTCACACATCAGCACATACATAAATATTTTTTTCAACCTAAATAGCAGCCATTCTGGTCCCTGGGCAAAAGACTCTTTGGGTTCCATGTTGAGAACTAACATTTGGGATGCAGATAATAAATAACAAGTTGTCCTCTCATTGGCACATATACAACATAGCATAGGTATGTACACACAAACACACTCAAACGATTTTAAATGGATAATATTAACAAAACAAACAACCCAATTATTGACGACAGAAATTATTTTCAGGAGTAAATAATTATAACATTTGAAGATTTACTACTATTCATTAAAAGAAAAAATGTTCCTCTGTACGTCTTCTTTTATCATTTCATTCCTTGATTCAAGGATAGATCATTTTACAAACATATCTCCACTTGGCTCAGAAGTGCATTCCTGTCATCCTAGACCTGCGAGTCCGTGGTAGGCTAATCTCTCTGAGATTATGGTCAGATTGGTCCACAGAGTGAGTTCTTTTGTTTGCTTGCTTGTTTGTTTGTTTGTTTGTTTCAGACAGAATGTCCTGTTCTCAATTTGCAGACCGGGTTGGCAGCAAATTTGGGCCTCATTCTTCCTGAGTGCTGTTATTGTAGGTGTGTGCCGCTATGACCATATCCACAGATCAAATTCTAAAACATCCATTTCTATGTGGAAGTATCATGTATCAAAATGATTCCAAAAATATACAGTATATTGCAATTTATAGGTTTATTTCCCCTCAAGGATACTGTCCACCATGCTGACATATGTATTTTTGAATTGAAGTTTTCTGAATTGGTGCTCTCTGTCCTTTGTATAAGTGGGAAATGTAGCATTAAAACATCAACATGATAGATCAGAAATCATGATTACTAGAAGGCATTGCTTCCTGAGCAATCTACTTTCATGGAGTCATTTACTTAATTTTCAGGTAAAAAAATTGTGGTCCAAAATAAAAGTTCCAAAGGCATTTCTGGCCATCATTTTTTGAAATTACATATATGTGAGCATGACTTTGAGCAAAGAGTGCCCTTAAAGCTCTGATTTTACATTGTGATTACATTCAGAATAGGATTTAATTTAGCATAGATATTATTTAACATGGCTCAGAGTAGGTGAACCCACATTTGGACATATCCATATTCCCTAAGTGAAATCCCAGTGATTGCTTTCTGGAAGAAAACCATTGCTTTGAAAAGGGCTCACATGCTCTTTTTGCCTGCCCCAGCAAAAACCTCTTTCTCAGTTCTTCTACATTGCCTACTGTGATGGCTAGTCTAGGCAATCAATTTGACCATATTTGGACCTAAGGCAAACAAAGAGTTGGGTACTGTGGGGAATTTTTCATACTCAGCTTTTGAAGTGGAAAAAAAAAACCTTCTTAAATCTGAGTGTTTTAAGGTGATAACATTCACCTTTAATCTCATCCACAGCTATCTCTAGTCTGATTATATCATATCTATGTGAAGGACATTGAAAGTATTAGGTTTTTCTCTTTTTCTGTTTGCCCTACCTCTGACTACCATGTTCATTTTTTTTCTCTCATTGGAGCCTATTCCTTGGAATTCTGTTATATACCGAAGACCATCTGAGATATTCAGCTCCCTGCACCGAATAACTATTTGCTTCTTCAACTTTCCATTGATAGTCAGCCATTGTTTGGACTAGTTGGACTACAGCTTGTGAGATATTCGAAGGAATAAACTTTTCTATATACATAGAGATTTATTCTATGAGTTCTGTTCATCTATGGAACCTTGAAGCATAGATATATATCTGTGTTTCTTTTTCCCTTCCTCACTGAGGAAGATGTCCTTGCTAACAACAATGCACTTCAGTGTTTATCATCACTTTTTTGCTCTTCTGTTAGGTTTGTGTCATGCCTACCAGTTAAAAAGTAGCTGCAGTTTACCTGAACACAACATAAAGACAAAAACTCAAATCCTTGTTTCCTAAACTCTCTTTCTGTAATTGTGGGACAGACTGATAACTCCACTTCAATTTGATTATACTAGTTATCCATCTTGATTCCAGTAAGAAGAAAAGGAGATATTTGTGGGTGTTGTGCCTTCCTGAGTTCAGTATCACTACACACAAAGGGGAGGAGCAGGCAGCTGAACAGAGCAAGCTGAAGTGGTTAGTCCTCCATAGGCTGGATGGGAAGACAGACAGGGAGGCAGGAGGACAGGCACAAATGCTGCTGAACTGTGAATCTCTGCATACCTGGAAAAGTTTTGTCCTTGGATAGGAAGCCAGAACCCAGGAACCAATATGCTATGCACTTTCAGCACATTCTAACCGTAACAGAGGTGTTTATATCACTCAAGATGAAATGGCTAATAAGAACCTCCATGCACAACAGAATGCAGATCCTTCTAGATGCAGCACTCTAGGTTCTGCTCTGTTTCTGAGCAAGTGTGAAAGTCCCAGTGTTCTGAGATTTGTGAGTGGACACTGCAAATTTTGAGGGAAGTTCAAGGAAGTTCCAAAGGTCCCAAATGATGATTGGAAGGTCATTGTTCATAAATGGGAGGTGCAAGATGGTGAGTAGCACTAGGTGGAGTGATGGTCCTTCCTGGACTGGATGGGAAGACAGAAAGGAGGGCTATAAATTAATCCACTAAGTGTTACTGAATTACAAATCTTTGCATACCTAGAAAAGTTTTGTGCCTGTATAGGACACCTGAATCAGAAACCAATATGCTATGTACCTTCAGCACATTCTAACCCTAACAAAGGTGTTCATGTCACTCAAGTCAATCTGGCCAAACAGTGCCTGTCAGGCTAGGAGGCAGGTTCTTCAGGGAGTCATGATGGAGGTTTTGCTCTGTAACTTATAAGCCTTAAATAATTCCATGTGAGGTGCTCTGAGCACTGCTGCTAGGTGTTATAAGGGAAGTTCAAGCAAGTTCCAAAGTCCCAACTTGGTGAGTGGAGGGTCACTGCCCATAAATGGAAATAGCAGTCCACTGAGAAGATCTGGATGGAGTGATGGGTCCTGCCAGGTGGGATAGGTGGGAAGATAAATGGAAGACAGGCACATGTGTTACTGAAATTCACAACTCTGCAGGTCTGGATAAGGCATGGGCCTGAATGGCTAACCTGGGACTGGGACTATTATGTTGTGTACCTTCATCAGGCACTTAACCAAAGGGAAGGGCTCATGTCACTCAAGACACTCTGGCCAATCAGTGTCTCCAGAGAGACTTGCCTGTCAAGCTAGGAGGCAGCTTTCATTTACTGTGCTTTAATTTTAAATTGATGACGACTGTTTTTATTAATTGTTGTTACTGTTTGACTTTGATTAAAGGTGGGCTGCAGGGGTTCTCAGCTATGAGGTAGGGATATCTACACTGGACGATGAATGTGTAAGTGAATGTGGAAATGAATGTGCCTTTAAAAGGAACAGGAAGAGCTCCTGGAGACTGAAAAATTATACAGAAAAAGAAACTTCTCAGACTAGGGCCCCATCTGCCCCTAGCTGAGAAGGCTTCAACTGTCTGAGTCATTTGATCTCTGATTCCCAAGTAGAAGAGCTCCTTGCTGCTAGTGTTCTGAGGTCCAGCTGGGTTGTCCAAGTTAATAAGATACTCTGGAAAGGCCTACTAATCAGGAACATCAGTGGAAGGTAGTGTGCAATTTATTTCCTAGATTCTCTCCTGATATAGCTATTGGACACTCTGAGGGAGGCTACAAACCATACCATGGTATGTGTGTGAAGTGTGTTCTCCCTGGGCCAGGATAAACAAGTCTGCTGAACTATGTATAAGAGTCTACTGGGAATGAGATGGACCTGGGTCAAACTGGTTCTATTGGTCTATGGGGTGACATGGGCAGAAGCCCTTGTCATCTGACCCTTCCCATGTGTGGTTTCCCCGGGAACAGGGAGGCTCTTTAGCCCTGGCAGTAGAAAGGTATGGTTGTTATACTAGTACTGTCAGCGTGCACAAACAGTCATTGATTCTAGTGTGCTATTGGAAGACCAATTAGAAAACAGAAAGTCTGGTTCCTAGAAGTTCTGAACCTTGCCTTCTAAGTCCAATTTTATGTGACAAATTCTATGCATAGTATTGAAAGTTGTTGGAGACAAGCTCCTAGAAACTTCCAACCTTTTCTCACTCCCCCCACCCTGCTGCACCTGGTTGCTTGACAGTTACAGAGATGTGCTAACTGTGCCTTGACTTCCTATAACTGCAAAGTGTTCCAGGCCCCGGGCCAAGAAGATTCTGCAACTTCCACCCTGCCCCTTCCTGAGTTGAGCGGCTCTAAAGTAGGACTTTCCAACCTACCCCTCCCTGAGTAAAAAGGATTCTGCACTTCGCTCCTCCCTCGCCCCGCCCCTATCTAAGGTTGGCCTTAAAAGCCTACTTCGGTTCAATAAAATTTGACTCTTGACAAGTGCACATTTGCTTGAGTCCTTCCTTTCTCCCGCTCATCTTTTACAGGCTGAGACCCCCTTCGCCCCCACGAATAACTAGGTCCCGCAAGTCGGGGCAAGTGGCGCCCAACATGGGGCTCAAAGTATGAGTCAAGTCGGACGAACCCTCGGAGTAAAGACCTTGATCAAAGCAGTTTCTGAGGCTCCCGCTTCGGAACGGCAATGCCTGATGAGTTTCTATTTTACATTTCCATCCCATAAAGATGGGCCATTCTTTGTCTAAAGAAGCCGCTTTTGCAAAGGATTTAAAGGCTTCTCTCAAGGAGAGAGGAATATGGGTTAAAAGAAAAAGGATTTAATTAAGTTATTTGTTTTTCTGTCGGAATTTGTCCTTGGTTTGCTATTGATGGGCCAGATATATGCCAAAAAGTGAAATCAGGTTGGAGCCTGCCCTCTCGAGGACCTTAGAGAAAGAGGTCGAGATAAAGGTAATAATTATCCCCCCGTTATTACTGTTAATTCCCTATCTTTCCCTGTTTTTCCCAAAAAAGGCCCCTACGTGGGCTGGGGCATGGATCGGAGCCATAGCACGTTGAGCAGGAGGAACAGGGACTCTACTTGTCTCCTTCCCACTCCCCTACTGAGGGCCAGGCTTGCAGAGAACTGGGTGGATGAGAACGCCCAAACCCTCAGAGGCCTAAGACCTGCCTCTGTCAGCTGCAGAGCTTAGCAGGACTGCAATTTACTCTGCCCTCTTCCACCAGCTTCAGCCAGTGTCATCTTCAGCCAGCTCTCGAACAGAAACCAGAAAGATGGAGCCACTTCTAGTTTTAAAGATTAAATTGTGTTCACTGATAAATTCTGAATTTTTCTAGTTCTGACTGAAAATCATGGTTATGCTCTCTCTATATATATATTTAAATGTTTAAAAAGCAGGTACAGCAGTTGTTTTTTGTCTTTGTCTCTGTGTTTAGTTTTTGTGTGCCGGCCATAAGTGTCTAAATGTTTCTGTGCAATGTTTGTGCATGTAGTATTTTCTGTTCTCTGTTCTAAAAATTCCTGAGCTCGAGGTGTCTGTATCTGGGTAGCAAGATGTGATCAAGGTGGTCACAGCTGCCAAAGTTCAGGGGGACACCCCTAACTTCATCAGCATTTTCAGTAAATTTGGCCAGCTGGTTAATGTTTTTCTTATCTGAATGTCTCTGCAGTATTTTTTCGTGTCTACCTTCTGTTTTCTGTTCTGAAAGGCCTCATGAAGTGTGTTCCTATGTGTTTGTGGGGTCTATGAACGCATGTGTGTAGGTTGCCACGTGGTGTATGAGGTGCCTCAGTGCCTCGCCGCCATCTTGACTTTACCATATAGTTTATAATGTAACCGCCATCTTGGTATGAAAAAAAAAAGGAATCCTTAGATAATTTCCATTTCCTTCTAGGTTAAAAGGATGAGTTATTTTAAAATTGGTATTGGTTTTAGAAATTAAATTGCTTGCACTGGTAAATTCTGGTTTTAAAATCTGGTTTTGACTTTTAAGATAATGGTTATGTTTTGTGACTTCTCTCCTACAAAAGTGGTACTTTATTTTGATATTGCAAAAATGGGTTTAAAAATTGTTTAAATGTTTAAGGCTATAATAAAATGTTTAAAGTTTAACAGGCATTTGGGTATGACAATGATTTTGGATATTTATTTTATCAATTTTACTAAATGAAACCCTGCTGTATTGTTTGTGCTAATTGAGAAAATTACAGTTTTTAGAATGTATCTTATGGAGAGCTGTTTGTTAAGCTGCTTTATGGAAAAACGTTTCCACCCTGTTCTCTACCTTGAGACAGAGAAAAGAGAAAGTTTCACCAAGTTCCTTAAAACTTGTTCTAAGTTCCTTATAGTTTATGTGACCTTGGACCATCTTGTCTGCTACAGGGAAGTTATATATATATATATATATATATATATATATATATATATATATATTTGGCAGTTTCAGAACTTTTTGTAATAATGTAACTTGTTTTTGCTTTGCCTTTAAAAAGCAAATCGTAGATGCTGTGCTCCAGCAGGATCATGTTAGGATGAAAAGGATTTTGATGAGAATTTTTATGTTGTCTGAAAAGCAAGAAAGTAAGCATGTCTGGTTAAGCCAGAAAAAGGAAGCTAGGAACCTGAAGGTATATAGAACGTTGCAAAAGGTTAATAAATGTATGTAACCAGAGGACAAAAACTGTATTGTTATAATTCATTTAAAAGGTTGGTGATTCCTCATTGCAAAATGTTTTCTTATGCTCTTTTAAGGGGAAAAAATTCTGGCTAATAGGTTTGGTATGGCTAAAATAATTTATACAGTTTAAGATTGTTCTGTACTGTTCTGTTATGCAGTTGGTTCTAAAACTTATTTGAGCTCCATATATAGCCAAAGATGACCCTGAACTTTTGGTTGTGGGGGATTGTACATGTGGCTAGCTGCCATGATCATTCAGGAATAGAGAGTGTGTAGAGCTGTAGTTTTGCCGCCATATTTGTTCGGGGCTTACAGCTGAGTTCAGTTACACGTGGCCAGTCGCAATGCTGGTCCGGAGATAAAGAGGGTAAAGCCAGGAGTTTGCGATCATTTTTATTTAGGTCTGAGTTATGTTCAATCGTCTGATTAATGCTAAATGCAAAGCTTTTTACTGTTCAATTTTAATGCAAGTGGTAGGAGCAGCAAGATTTACTAGCCTCTCTATAAACTGTATCTGATTAAAAGGTTTGCTTTAATTTTAGTTCAGAAAGAGCAGATTTAAAGTTATGCTAACAACTAGAGTTGGTTAAGATGTTGAGCTATACCTAGTGTCTTTGTTTAGTTTTTTTTAGGTTAAGCCTAGGATGGGTAACTAGAGTTTCCTTTATAAATCTACTTAAAAAATAGTTCTAGATAGCGTTCTCTTTTATAGGACATAGTTTAGAACAGATGACAAAAACAGTAACTCAGATACGCTGGCCTTCAGGCTTGTCAGAAATCTAATAAATATGGCATTTTAACATATGTAAGCTTATTATGACAAAGTCCAACCTGTTGATGCATCTTTTCAAGTGTCTAGCACATCTGTGCAAATGGCAGAGTTACCTGCAGCATTGGCTGTGTTTTAGAGTTTTGATAAACAGTCTTTGAACATTTTTCCAGATAGTGCCTATGTGGCTTAGTCTTTGCCTAGGTTGGAGACTGCAAGTTAAATTTAGACATCTCCTGCTAAAATTATTTTTACAAATTCAAAATTTTATATATATATATATATATATATATATATATATATATATATACCTTTTCCTTTTACATTGGACATTTACAAGCTCATTCTAACCTTCCAGGACTTTTAACTAAGGTAATTATAAAGCTGACTTGTTTAAACAATGTCCTTCTTTGTGTTGTCCTTTTGCCTACTTCCCATCTTGGGGTCAATCCCTGTGACCTTGTACCTAATGTTATTTGGCAAGTGGATGTTACACATATTCTTAAATTTGGTAATTTAAAATATGTTCATGTTTTTGTTTACAGTTATAGTGGGTTTATACTTTCCACACTCCAAACTTGTAAAGCTGGAAAAAATGTTATTGCTCATACGCTGTCAGCAATTGCTATATTAAAACTTCCAACACAACTTAAAACAGATAATGGCCCTGGCTATGTTGAAAATATGTTTTCAAAATTTTAAGAGTGGGCCCCCAGAGACATAAGCCTCAGGTTGTTAGGGGATGAGACACAGGGAAGTTCAGAGGTTGCCGTCCTGGCTACTCATAATTGGATGAGGGATTAGGTAGCTGACTTTCAGGTCTGGTCAGTCCTGGCCAGACACCTGAGGAATATCAGATCTTTAATTCACGTTCAGAATCTCCTCCTAGTGGGGATGTGGCTACAGCCAAAGATGGAAGAGCAATTAGCTTCAACCTGTGTCTTCTCTGAGGAGCGAGCCTGAGAGAAGGTCAAGAGCTCTTCAGGAGAAGAATTGAGTCCATTTGGGTTGATTGCTAGGTGATGTTATCTCTCAAGCATAGATCTGGTCATTCTTTGCAGAGTGGAGGTCTTTGCTTGCTCACTTCCTTATCTCTGCCCGAGCAGAGGACCAGGGTCTGGGGCGGTTACATTCTTCCGTATTCTGGAAAAGTACTATGAAGCTTTAATTAACACTTTAATTAACAAGGGCCTGAAACTCGAAAATATGGACATTCAGCTGTGGAATGTTTCTGGCATATGGATACAGAAAGACAGTTTGCTACTGTCCTATGGAAAGATCTTTTGGACAACAAATGGCATGGTCCAGGTCCTGTCCTGATACGGGGCAGAGAAGGAGTTTGCATCAATTCTAAAGAGATAGATGCAGCCAGATGGTTGCCAGAATGATTAGTAAAGCATATAGATAATAATAATAACTCTCATCAGTCCAGGGTAAAAGAATTGCCCTGAGAACATATTCCTTTTGTATCTCTTTACAGAAATGATGAAAAAAAAAAAACTGTATCCATGGACTGTGATCCTTCGCCTCCAGCTGATATATGTTCATGGTGGACTTAAGCAGCACAGGAATGGGTTCCTTCCCTATCTCCTTCCTTTCCTTGGTCCCCTGCTTATCTTATTGATAATTCTTTCAATAGGATCAGTTCTCTTCAACAAAATTATGGCTTCTGTTAAACAGCAGATTGATGCCCTAAAAGTACAGCCCATCCAGGTGCACTATCAAAGGCTGGAGATGGTCAGTCAAGACTATGAATAGGCCTAATGCTAATCATCCCAGTGAGCTGAACCGGTTAGCCAGTAACAGGTAAGAGAATCCACAGTGGTCTTCTGTTCCCCCCTTTTTTGCCACCTAAGATGAGCTTAGCAAGGGTTGAAGACCCCAGATTCCCACCTAAGACAGGCACGGTTCCCTTGGGATTATGGCCTTGTAAAAATAAAATAAAGGGGGACCTTCTGGCACCTTGCTGCCCCCTAAATTTTGGCATCTGGCTTGACCGGACTACTGCCTGGATACAATAGTGCATTCCTGGCTGACCTGGAGCTTTCGATAAGATCATCTTCCTGAAATACCTTAAATCCTAATCTCCCTCAGGGCTTCCTAAGTAACTCTTCTAAGGAACTTTCCAAATTACCATTATTAACACATCTTGATGGGCCATCCTGTGGCAATTATTCCTTCTGCTTCTGCCCTTCAATGAAGAGGCCATACATCAAATTAACACCACTGATTTTCCGGAATGCTGGGTGTGTTACTCACCATGGCCACCCTTCTACGAGGGCATAGCCTTACCCTTAGAAGTAATTGCAACTAATAATTCTAATGCCTTATGGTGGCAGCACCCAGAGGGAGTCAGCCTTACAGTCACACAGGTGTCTGGAATTGGAGCGTGCCTATTGGGACCTTCTATGCTTCCCCCAGTGGCTTTACAAGAAATTTGCAATATTACTCTTGTAAACTCAAGCTTTACATATACTGCTACACCTAATGGCACTTATTTTGCCTGTTCCACTGGTCTTAACTCCTAATCTTGTAAGCTCCACCTTTTTAGCCCATAGAGATTACTGCATGCTTGTACGGCTTTTCCAAAGGCTGACTATACATTCTAAGAATGAGTTCCTTCAGTTTTGGGAAAAAAGGGGTGTGTCCATCTCGAGTTAAACGTGAGCCCTTAACTGCCATTACTCTAACTGTAATTCTAGGGCTTGGAGCCTATGGAGCTGGTACAGGCATAGCCTCCCTAATTGCCTCCTAGCAACAATTTAACCAACTCTCCCTAGCAAAGACCTACAATATTTGCAAAAAGGCTTACAGGATCTTAAAGATTCTATGGTGTCCTTATCTGAGGTAGTTTTACAAAACAGGCGCAGTCTAGATTTGGTTGTTCTCCAGGAAGTTGGACTCTGCGCTGTGCTCAAGGAAGAATGCTGCTTTTACACTGACAAAACAGGTTTAGTGCAAAGCAGTATTGGTAAGGTTTGCTCCAGTTTGGAGGAACGGAAATGGATTAGAGAGAAACAAGAGTCCTGATATCAAAATTGGTTTTCCACATCCCCATGGCTAACCACTCTGCTTCCCAGTCTGCTAGGACCTTTTGTAGGTATCCTTTTGCTTCTCTCTTTTGGCCCCTGGGCCTTTAATTGATTAACAAGCTTTGTTAAGAGTCAGGTGGATTCTGCAATCAAGCCGGTGGGAGTCCACTACCATCGCCACGGAAGAGGAGTCTACCGTCGACCTGTCAAAGGACCAAAACAATCCCACATCTCGACTCCTAGACTTCACCTCCCTACAAAAATCAACCCGGGGGTGGAAATTCTGTTCCTGCCCCTCCAAATAATAACTCAGGTTTCCGTGACCCCTCATATACTATTTGGCTACGAAATATATTCCTTCCAGGATCCTTATGGAGCTTTGATGGTCTTATTGATAGCAAGATGCGTTACATTTCCATAAAGTGAGTGGTCTGGTAGGTCAGAGACGGAATGGGTGGATAAGTCTCGGACCGCCTAAGACAGGATGACCTCGCCGGGAGGAGGCCGATCCAATGATGGGTAAGGGTCCAGCACTGCCCTTCTAACAGGCTCAGACCCCGTTTGTGCCCCTTGTACTATGGTCAATCTAAATAGCCTTGTCAAAACCAATGGCCTATGAGTGAGAACACGACTTACTCTGGGGAACGCTTGCCTCTCTGGTGATGGTTTGCTCCTTTGGATCCAAAATTTTACTCTTAAACAAAAATAATTGGCTGCCAAAATGAGCCCATCTTCGGGACACCATTAACGGGTCATGGTAACCTCCCTATCCCTGTTCTTGTATACAGAGAAGGGGGAGATGTTGCAGACAAGCCCTGAGAAACTTCCAACCTTTTCTCACTCCCCCCACCCTGCTGCACCTGGTTGCTTGACAGTTACAGAGATGTGCTAACTGTGCCTTGACTTCCTATAATAACTGCAAAGTGTTCCAGGCCCCGGGCCAAGAAGATTCTGTAACTTCCACCCCTCCCCTTCCTGAGTTGAGCTGCTCTAAAGTAGGACTTTCCAACCTACCCCTCCCTGAGTAAAAAGGATTCTGCACTTCGCTCCTCCCTCGCCCCGCCCCTATCTAAGGTTGGCCTTAAAAGCCTACTTCGGTTCAGTAAAATTTGACTCTTGACAAGTGCACATTTGCTTGAGTCCTTCCTTTCTCCCGCTCATCTTTTACAGGCTGCGACCCCCTTCGCCCCCACGAATAACTAGGTCCCGCGGGTCGGGGCATTCAACTAAGTTTATTTGAGTATCAATGAGCTCAGTGGGGAATGTTTGTGGTTTTGCAAAACTGGCAACATGATCTTAACCATCATATAAGAGTGGTAAAAATAACCACACAAAGCTGTCACATACTCTTCACATATCTATCATGGCCTAAGAACCCATGCTCACATTACACACACACAAAAAAACATACTTTTTAAAAATAAAACTCATTGTTGTTACAACAGCTAGCACCTCTCGATATTTCTCTTAGAAGGCAGTAATTCAAGATGATGTGCCTTATAGTAAATAAGGGAACATGAGGAGGCATGGAACTTCAAACAATACATGCATACATACATACATGCATGCATACAATTAAGCATTTTAACATTAATGTTGGTAAAAATACCTTGAAAAACAAAACACATTGGGTAAACATCTTGAAGGGTGGCACATGAGAATCAAGATTTCAAATGTAGCCTTGACTAATTAGTGACATCCGAACAAAGCTTGAAAACAAATGTTTCAAATGAATTTGTGAAAACATGAAAATCAAAAGCACCACACTTTCTCAGAGACACTTCCTTGAAGAGCTTGATCACACACTGCTTGATATTAATAAGGAATGGACTATTCCTTATTATATATATATAGATGATGAGAATGCCATTCTATCCATTGCAGCAGGAAAACACCTATCACCAAATGAAAATGCTTTAGAAGATGAACAGCAGCTATGAAAGAAGATCAGAATTACCTAATAAATGTATGTGAATGAATTTGCTACACATACAGCAAACATCAAAACCTACTCCCATGTTTCAAAATACAGACCATAATCACAATTGGTGATATCCTCACATTACCATGTGAATATGGTAAATAATTTACTTCCTTCAAGGCTATGATAAAAACAGATTTAAAAAGGTTTCTTTTCATGAAAATGAATATATCTATTATGCCCAATGTCATTAAATTTTTTACATAAATAGGGTTGTTCTCTTCTATGAATTCTTTTCTACTTCTTGACATCAAGATGATATATAAAGGATTCAGGATATTTACATTACTAGAGACATGGCTGTGCAGTTAAGACAACTTCATTTCCAGGATCTAGATTGGGGTTTTGACAATTTCCTGTAATCCCTGGTTAAAGAAAACCAAATGGTCTGTTCTTCCTGTAGACCAGAATGCATAGGCACATAAACACACAAAGACACATTGTTGTCACATGATGGAAATTAAAACAAATTCCTAAACTAATATGTTTACTTATGAATATTTTTATGTGTAACCATTCATTCCTGTAGCTCAGGTGTTGAAGTACCTACAGGCTTGTCTAAAGAGTTTTTCTTCATCATGAATTCCTTCATGTAACAGACATCAAACATGTAGGTTTGAAGTGAGAGAAATGAATCCTTCTCAGTTGGTGGTGTCATTTGGGAATGTTTAAGAAATGTAGCCCTGCTGGTGGAAGTATGTTACTTGGGATGGGCTTGATAGTTTTCAACTGGATATCATTTGTAGTTCCCACACTCTGCTTCATGCTATAGGTTGATGATGTGAGCTACAAGCTTCTTTCTTTATTTGCCATATGTGACACTTTTGATGTCCATTTCATAGAGATCCCATATCCATCTGAAACAGGAACACAAAGTAAACACTTTTGGAAGTTGCCTTAGACATTGTGTTTTGTCACAGAAAACACACTAATACACACCCATAAATTTTACAACTGGATGATGCATTTAATGTAATTCAAGAGAATTGTAAAACATAAAAGGATTACCTCAATGTATAAATTCATAGACCTTTTGTCCATATTAGCTTACAACTGAAAACAAAATAAGTATGGATGTCATAATGTATGAATACATTGCTGACACTTGTTAAAATCTTCCCGCCCAATTAAGCTTGTATAAATCAATTCAAGTTGGTTGGTCAAAGATCTTAAAAAATCATCTATTCTAACAGATATCTTTCAGAATGGATTCTTTCAGGTTCTCAAAGTCTACTGTGATATGCAAAGGCTTTATTGGGTTGCTTACACACTCTGAAATTCTGTTTAAGTTCATAGTCCATAGGAAAGCCACAGACTTCCCAATACCTGACCAGATTTTGTTATTCATCATTTGTTCCACAAAAATGTTATGGTTCCATACCATGGCTTCTGTTCCCCTAAACATAATGACTGTCCCAAACTAAAATTTCTCTTCCCTAAGACATAATATCGTCCTGACCACTTAAGAACAAATGGATATGATTGGTTCTACTGTAAAACCTACATTTTGCATCAGGTGACATCATCAATGACATAAAGACATCACATATCCCTAAATGTTGATTGATAGGAAAAAAGATATTTTTAAGACAGCAAAGACAGTTTTATTTTTCAAGCTCAGAACCTCTGTAATTTTCTGTCTCAGTGGATGTGTAGGTGTCACAGTTGAGCTCCAAAGATTGTTATGTGGCCTTAATCAAACAGTAGTGCCTGGATGACAATAAATTTTTGTCATTTGCATTGAACTAGTGTTTGAGTTGTATTGAATGGACTGAAGAATACAGAAGCTTTACCACTTTGTTTATATTCACAGAATTCTTCTCCAGTATGAAACTTTTATGACCATGAAGACTATACATATGTGCAAGGCCTTACATTTTAACACATCTATAATGTATCTCTCCAGTAGGAATTCTTTCATGATTATGTTAAGTACACTCATAGTCTTTTTGTGCAGTATGAATTCTTCCATGACTTTGAAGATGATTCTGATAAGCAAAGTTTTACCACATTGATTATATTCATAAGATTTCTCTCCATTACATGTTCTTCATGTCTTAGGAGATGTTATGTTCACAGCATTTCTCTTCAGTGTGTGTTCTTTTATGTATTTGTGGGTTGTTATGCCTTGCAAAGGCTTCACCACATTGGTTACATTCATAGGGTTTCACTCCAATATGTTTTCTTGTCTTAGGAGATAACTGTTACATGGAAAGCCTTTATATTTGTTATATTCAGTTTTTCTCCAGTATGCATTTTTTATGTATTAGGAGATGACTGTGTTGTACAAAGATGAAACCATACTGTGTACATTCATAAGGTTTTTCTCCATTGTGTGTTATTTTATGTTTTCAGAGACTACTCTGAAATGGTTACATTCATGAGGTTTCTCTCCAGTGTGTGTTCTTTTATGTTTTTGGAGACTACTATGACATTCAAAGGCTTCACCACATTGTTTACATTTATATGGTTTCTTTCCAGTATGGGTTCTTTTATGCATTAGGAAATGACTGTTACATGAAAATATTTTACCCCATTGGTTGCCTTCATAAAGATTCTCTCCAGTATGTGTTCTTTTTATGTATTAGGAGATGACAGTTATATGCAAAGTTTTTATCACACTGATTATATTCATATGGATTCTTCCCAGTGTGTGATCTTTCATGCATTAGGAGAGTATTAAAAAATGATTTACCTCATTGGTTGCATTCATAAGGTTTCTCTCTAGTATGGGAGAGACCAGGACTAGAACCACGACCAGTATTCTCCTGTTTCACTGTCTTCTAATTAATGAGCCAGCCAGCAGAGTGCGCTGGCTCTGAGCTGCCACTGGTGGCAGGAATAGAACTCTAGAAGAGTATCTCCTGCTCCTAACCTCTGAGCAATCCTGTTAGCCATCCCTCTCTTCTGCTGCATTTCTTTTCATCCTTGCACTGTCTCCTATCTCTGAGCACTCTAGTGGTGATGGGAGGCAACTTCTCCATCATTTCTCTCTAGAATGGTTGACGGTTTCATCAGCAGAGCCTGCAGGGCTGTTGGCCCCCAGGGAGAGCCCATGATGGGGAGGCTCTGGCCGGGTGACTCCAGGAAGTGACCACGCTTCCTCAGCATTGTTCTGGGTGAAACTCAGAACCCTGGTTGCCAGGTAACAGAAGGCCAGCAGCAGCAACAGCAGCCTGGACAGACCAGCCAGTCCAGAGGAGCTGGAGAGATGAGTCTGTTCTGCTTCCAGACCTCCAGGGGCTCAGGTCTCAGAGAAGACAGCGGTGGTCATCTGTGCCACTGCTGGAGACACGTGGCTCTCACCCTGACACGTTTCTAGCCTGTTCCTCACTGGGAGACCAAGGTAACGAGGCCTGCCCTGCAGCAGGGATGCTTTCTGGTCCACCCTACCCCCCATCCACCATGGTTGCAGCCTGGGAGAGTTCCTGTTGGGACACTGAGGAATGCTTTTCATGCCTGCTTCCCACTTAGGTGTAGGGAAACGGGTCGTTGGTGCCCTTCGGGGTTTGCACACTTAAAGCCTCCCTCCTGCCCTGGTACTTCCTCATAGTGAAAGGGAGTGAGCCTTCCTGCATGGCATCCTCATTCTCAGCAATGATGGCTTGGACTATGTGGAGCAGATGATCCCCTACTTGCCCACCACTGTGCAGAGGGATGACAGGGTGTCCCTCTGCTTCTTTCTGGCCCTTTATCCAAAGTTTGCCACCATCTGGGTGGTTCTGGAACTGATCCTGAAAAGGCAGGAGAGTGGTTCCACCAGGGATCTAGCCAGCCCTCAGATCTCCTCCTGCTGTTTCCCAGGGCCCACGCCCTGTGCCCTCACAGAACTGGACGTCTGAGTCCCAGCAGCCTGGGTCCCAGAGCTGGCTCCTTAAAGTGACATGGCCAAACATGGGGGATTGAGGCAGGGGTGGGGCTCTAACAGGTGCCATTCACCTTCCCCAGGAAATGTCAGACACCACCCTTTCTCATGCCCTGAGCGTCCTTTCCCCATTTGTGTAAAGAATTCTGGACCCCATTTGCTGTGTTTGTTATGGATGGAGCCCCTAGCACCCCCAAACCCCACCCTGGGAAGATTCTAATAGTTCCTTCTAGATGTCTGGGTGGGATGAAGACATGGGGCCTTAGAGGTGACACCCCCGTGGACTGTCAGGTATAGATTCTTCAGGTGGACCAGCAGACAAAGACATGAGTGGGCTTAGGATAGAGTGAGAGGTGAGTGAGTAGGGGTGTCCTGCAGGTAGGAGAGGGGACTGTGCCTTCCCTGGCATGGAGAGGCCATCTTGGGTAAGCTCACCCCATTCTGCGTGCCTTCAGGCTGCTTCCCTATCCCAGATGACAGCTCACCCCTTTCTGTGCTCAGATCCTGGTCTACTTGGGGCCTCAACTGCAGAGCTGCCCATGCAAGAGGCCTTGATGGTGCAGGAGAAACGGAGCCTGGGTTCGGGGGCAGATGCTAAGCCCCAAGAGGAAGCTGAGCTCTTGGATCCCATGGCTGTGGGACCCCCAGTCTTGCCAGAAGCTGGACCAATGCAATCTCTGGCTTTAGCATCCGAGGACACACAGGCCCTTGTGGATCTGGCGGATGAGCTACTGTTTCTCTCCACTGTGGTGCACTTGGGGGCACCCAATCCCCTGTCCTCGATGCCCGAGGTAGACATATAGTTGGTACAATCACTGGCTGATCTGCACCCAGCGCCTGCTCCCCTTAGAGAAAAGATTCCCTTTATTTTGCATATTTTTAAATTACTGTTTTTCACTGTTGCGTTATTGCTGTTGGTTTCATATTATTATTAAAAAGGTGTTGCTTACTCAACTTAAGTGATGTATTCGGAGATAGCGCCTTCCCATCTGCCCACAGTAGGTGGAGCCATTCCTGGGCTGTGGTCCTTGATGAGCCAAGGGGTATGGAGCCTGTTTTTGGTCGAGAATTTCCTAAGAGTTGGGAATATGCATCCATCCATAGAAGATGCTGCCAGGTGTGTAGTTTGTGTCCAGGGGGTCTACTGGGATAGATTGAGCCCCAGAAAAAAAAGCCCAACAGGGCAAGTGCTTGACATCAGACCTTTGGGACCACAGCTGGGCCAAGAGCTAGGCTCTGAGGACCAGGACCAGAAACAGTACCAGGACCCAGCTCTGTGGACACTCCCTGCGAGGGAAACCTATAGTTTGAGATACAGAGTACATTTTGGGGGATCATTTAAATCCATGATATTTCTACATAGCCATGCCTGTTTTGGAACTCAATCTTTGGAGCTGGGCATGGTGAGTCTATATAAAGTTTGGCTATAAAGGCATAACTGTCCAGTCTGTATAAATAAGGGGCAAGCCAAAAAATAGCCACTATCACCGTAAAGCCCAGGTACAAGATGCCTAGGATATGCTTAAATGCAAAAGGTAAGATGGAGTTTAAATAAAGTTTGGCTATAAAGGCATAACTACCCATTCTATATATAAATGGGGATAGGAAAAATAGCTACAACATATATAAAAATCTAGGGCTAAACCTCAAAACAGGTACATGATACCTACAGTGTGCTTATGTTCTAAATTAAAAAGGAGTCTATATAAAGTTTACTTAAAACATGCAGTTTCTATTGCTCAAGGCAACCAGCTTGTCTCTCTATTGGGAGGCTTCTCTAGGAAAATAGGTAGCAACTTGGACTAATACAACAGGCATTGCAAGAGCCCAAAAAGATATTTCAATCTCTCCATACTTGTTTTGATTTCAACATGATAATGATTGTTTGTTCAATAATATGGTACCTTATATTGCTGATCCCTTTACATGGGAAAAACTCTGAAACTGACTGAGAGATAAAAAATATGTTTTCAGTCAAGAACTACAATATGTTTGCTATCTGTTTACATCCCATATAAGAGTTTTCGACATGAAACCCAGAGTCTTTTGACCAGTGAAAAAACTTGCCCTTATTTAGGTTTAAAAATTATTTATGTATGTGCTGCTGTGTGAATTTTTATATACAATAGCCCAAGTATAGAAATATTAGAAAAATCTATAGGAGTAATATGGGCAACCCAGAAATTGAACTCAAATAATCAGGCTTAGAAACATCCAACTATGACCACTGAGACAATTCTCTGACATTCACTTATAGATCTGAGACAGTGTCATGAGCAAATCTTTACTCCTAAGAATGAACTAACACATTCCAAAACACAACAGGATTATATCATTTTAATTTGGAAATAGCATTTATTATTCAAATTATTTCATGTTCTTCCATCCTTATATAACAATAAGTTTATAATCTGGATAGAAGACAATATTTTACTGATGTAATATTTCAATTAAGGTTATTTGAGTATCAATGAACTCAGTAGGGAATGTCTGTGGTAAGCAAAACTGGCAACATGACGTTGAACATCATATAACAATGGACAAAATAAACCCCACAAAGCTGTCACCAAGTCTTCACACATCTGTCATGGCCTAAAAACCCATAGTAACATTACAAACACATAACATGCTTTTTTGAAATAAATATTATTGCTGTTACATTATTTAACACCTCTAGATAATTCTCTCAGAAGGCAGTACTTCAACATTAGGTGCTGTATAGTAACTAATGGAAACACGAAGAAGAATGGAACTTTAAACAACATATATTTATATATATGTATATGTATATGAATACACATATATGTATGTATACAGTCATACATACATACACACTATTAAGCATTTTAACATTAATATTGGTAAAAATAGAACACATCCAGGGAATATCTTCCACCATTGGACGTGTACTCAGAAGGCTGACACATGAGAATCAAGATTTCAAATGTGGCTTTGCCTAATTACTGGCATCCAAATCAGGCTTGAAAACAAACATCTTAAAGGAATTTGTGAAAATGAAAAACAAAAGCACCGTGCTTTCTCAGAGACCCTTCCTTGAAAAGCATTATTACACACTACCTGATATAAATAAGCAATGGATCACATAGATGATGGGAATCCCATTCTATACTTTGCATCAGAAAAATACCTATCACCAAGTGGAAATGCATTAGATCAACAGCAGCCACAGAAAGAATATCAGAATGACCTAATAAATGTCAGTTATTGGATTTGATACACATACAGCAAACTTCGATAGCTACTCCATTGTTTCAAAATATAGAACACAACCACAATTAGTGACCTCCTCCACTACATTATAAGTGAACATGGTAAATAATTTACTTCATCCAAGGCCATGTTTTTTTTCATAATTAGATTCTTAGGGTGTGCAGATATTAGTACGTTTATCCTGTATTATATGTCTAATACCCACTTATGAGTGAGTATATACCCTATGTGTCTTTCTGCTTCTAGGATACCTGACTCAGGATGATCATTTCTAGATCCCACCATTTGCCTGCCAATTTCATGATTTCCTCATTTTTAAATGCTGAGTAGTATTCCCTTGTGTAAATGTACCACAATTTCTGTATCCATTCCTCAACTGAGTGGCACATGGGTTGTTTCTAGCTTCTGGCTATTACAAATAAAGCAGCTACAAACATGGTTGAGCAAATGTCCTTGTTGTATACTTGATCAAATTTTGGATATATGCATAGGAGGATATATGCTGGATTTTGAGGTAGCACTATTCCTAATTTTCTGAGAAATTGGCAGATTGATTTCCAAAGTGGTTGTACAAGTTTACATTACCACCAGAAGTGGAGGAGTGTTCCCCTTTCCACACATCCTCTCCAGCATGTGTTGTCACTTGAGTTTTTTATCTTATCCATTCTGATAGGTGTAATGTGATATCCTGGGTAATCTGATAGGTGTAATGTGATTTGCATTTCCCTGATGACTAAGGAAGACTTTTGAGGAGACAGGAGTTCCACAAGGAGAGCAACAGATGAAAAAATACTGGGCACAGAGGTATTTTTGAGACTGATACTCCAACCAAAGACCATGCATGGAGATAACCTAGAACTTCTTCAACTCCTGCCCAGATATATTCCATGGCAGCTCAGTCTCCAAGTGAGTTCCCTAGTAATGGGAACAGGAACTGTCCCTGATATGAACTCAGTGTCTGGCTCTTTGATCACCACCCATTGGGGGGGCAGGCCACAGAGGACAATGCAGCCAGTTCTGATGAGATCTGATAGGCTAGGGACAGATGGAAGTGGAGGAGGACCTCCCCTATCAGTGGATTTGGGGACAGAAATGGGAGGAAGTTAGGAGGTTGGATAAAGGAGGGGATGAAGGATGGAGCTACAGTGTAGATACAATGTGAATAAACTGTAATTTAGGAAAACATAAATTTTTAAAAAGTGAAGAAACAAAAAGAAACAACCTTCAAATACTATAAGTTTTTTGTTTACATCCCAGGATGTTGTTTTTTTTTTTGTGAAAGAGATTTTCTGTATGGCCTTGACTGACCTGTCATACTTTCTAGACCAGGCAGGCCTTGAACTAACACAGATCCATTTCCTTCTGCCAGTCATAGTGCTAGTATTAGAGGCATTTGCCAACAATCCAGGCTTTGATTGTTTTAATTTAATTTAATGCTTTATTTTTGCAACATGGTATCTCAGTGCATCATTGCCAGTCCCCGATTCTCTTTGTAAACCAGGCTGACCTTGAACTCACAGAGACCTACCTTCATCTGCCTCTCAAGTGCTGGGACTAAGGATGTGTGCCACCATATCTGGCAAGAATTACTTACAGCCTAGTCACACTATGGGATTTCAGACATATCTAGGCACACATCTAGCCTGTTTTTTAAGATAAGTTTTCTCTCTGTAACCGTGCATGTCCTGGACTTGCTTTGTAGACCAGGGTGACATTGAACTTACACAGCAGCCTGCTTGTGTCTTCCGGAGAGATGGGATTTGAGATATGTGCCACAAAGCCTGGCTCATATTTTTATTTCAATCATATATATATATATATATATATATATATATATGATTAAAAAAAATTAAAACATGATTTTGTTTTAATCATATATATACATACATATGATATATACATATATATGATTAAAACAAAATGTATATATTAATATATAACATATTTATTAAATATATTGGTTTATATTACTATATTTAGTGAGTATATATTAATTATACATGTGAATATTTTGGTGTTTTGAGAGAGGCTTTCTCCTTTTAGCCCTGGCTATCTTGGAATAGATCTGTAGACCAACCTTACCTTGAACTCACAGAGACTGGCCTGCTTTCTTCCTGGCAGTGTGCTGGGAATAAAGGCCTATGCCAACTCTTAGCATTTAGGTGCCAGGAGCCAAAGCTATCTACGGAAACCAAAGTCAAAGCTATCTAGTGGAGACAAAGGTAGTTACTGAAGTCAAAGCCAAGTAGAGAGCAAAGGTCATGTAGTGGAGACCTAAAGCTATTTAGTGAAAGAGTTATCTAAGACCCTAAATCATGGATGATAGATTGTGAGGACATTCATTTGTTTCTTGCCTTGGGTTAAGCATAGGCAATAGTATTCCTCAGAAATACAGACATCTTTGTAATGTAACCATTACACCATCAAGCCACCTTCCCAATTATATCCTCTCAGGTGACAATAGCTGGTGGACTTGCCCTGATGACCTTACACCCTGTATATACACCCCTCACATCAAAAGCAATCTTACTACCTTCTGTGTCCTTGTCCAATTAATTCCCCACCTGACTTATTATTCTGGGTAAGATTTTCCCCGGTTTTGGGACCCTGCTAACGACCATGCATTGCTTAGAACAAAAAGAGAGGCCATAACAGCTGTTACACTAACTGTCCTCCTTGGCCTCAGAGTTGTGGGTGCTGGAATGGGTATAACCTCTCTTCTTCTCTCCAACAAGCATTACTCTTACCTTTGCCAGACAATTGACAAGGATGTTGGGAGATTGGAGATTGGCATCACCAACTTGGAGAAATCCCCTGTCTCACTGTCTGAAGTTGTCCTACAAAATAAAAGAGGGCTAGACTTGCTTTTCCTCCAGCAAGGGGGACTCTGTGCTGCCCTTAAGGAAGAGTGCTGCTTTTACACAGATTATACTGGGATTGTAAGGGACAGCATGGCTAAGGTTAGGGAAGGCCTAGAAGAGAGAAAGAGACAGAGAGAACAAGAGGAGAGTTGGTTTTATAATTGGTTTTCAACCTCTCCCTGGCTCACCACCTTCCTTCCTTCAATTGTGGGACCCATGGTGGGTTTCCTTCTCCTCATATCTTTTGACCCATGAGCCATTAAAAGACTTACTAGCTTTGTAAAACAGCAAATTGACTCCTTGGCATCTAAACCTATACAAGTTCATTATCACAGACTTGATTTGGCTGACAGAGGCTTAGCTGAGCCCAAGGAAGATTGCTGACAGTCTATCACATGGGTCTTCACTACTTGCATTTGGCTCTCATGAGAACAGCATACTCAGATAAATGCTTGCCTGATGTAGCCTGGGTACCTATAAGGGGTGCAAGACAAAGTACTGCAGAGGGAGGGCCCAATTGCCCCCTTCTGAGTCCCCTGAGAAGCAAACCTGATTGCATAGAGGTTTGTGTCTGATTACCCCTAACCACAACCTGCTGGGAATGCCCTCAGGTGTTGATGGGGTCTTCCTCTCCTCCCCAAAGAGACACCCGAAAAGGCTGCAAAATGCCTTGGGAGGATCAGGTCACTACTTCCCCCCTCTGGTTAATGCCCACCATCTGCAAAAGACCTCATGTTCAAAACCTACCTGCTAGCCTCTTAAATTGTTTAAAAAGGGAGGAGATGCTGGGAGCCAAAGCTATTTACTGAAGCCAAAGCCAATTAGTGAGCCAAAGCCATTTAGTGGAGCCAATGCCATTTAGTGGAAAAGTTACCAACAGCTGCACAAGGACCCTAGGTCATGGGTGATAGATTTATGTGAGAACACCTGCTCGTTAGTCTTGGAACATCCTTGAGATATCTTAAGGAACCATTCTTGAGGTATCTTGCAGGAGGTATCTCAAACCATAAAGCACTCTTGCTATCTTCTGCAGAAGTAAATTAGCCTTCCCCTTTTCCTGCCTTCTCCCTATATAGTTGTGTAAAATTTTCAAATAAACGAGGCTTTGATCAGACAAATAGACTTAGCCTCATTCTTTGTGTCTCTTTGTCTTACTTCATTCTTTCCAACCCCCCCCCCCCATTTAGGAACCTGTTGAAGTCCCACGGGTTGGGACACTAAAGAGAAAGATTTTTATCATATGTAAACCAATCATCATCTTCATTGTTATATAGTTGAGGAATTAAACTCTCATGCCCTTTAAAAATTCTTATTACAAATTATTTTAACCATTGTATTTCCAGACTTGAAGCAACCATATATCTATTATTAGTAAAATGTTTTTTAAAAGAAGCACCATAGTTGATACCCATATACATCCTTACACAAATAACTCTTATGCCTGAACCTCAAAGACTATGCAACAATATGAAATATTAAACTAATTTTCAGTTATATTTATTAGAAAAAATAAATATGCTGAATATTCCATATATTCCGGAATATATATCTTAAAAACAAAATGAGCAAAGAAACCAAACAAGACAACAAAAAAAGAAGAATTGGAAAATACTATAGTGCCATTAAAACAGTGCTCAAATTCGGGTGTCAGTTGGTGTTTCTGTTGAAGAATAATATAAAGGATCCTTATAGTAGTGGGAATGTCTTACTGTTCACTGTATAAAGACTTATATCCTGGTTCTTTGGTTGGAAAAGGCTGATGCTCATGAGATAATTTGCTGTAAGTTTAGTCTCAAGTATTGCAGTGATGGTAGGTAGTGTCACTTTTTAAGAGACAAGGTCTATATTGAAGATATTCTGTCATTGGAAGCGCTACCATTTAGAGAGATTGATGTTTTACTGAAATTATTTGTAATCTTTGCATCAAGAAAGGAAGAGAGTAAGGAAATGTCTTATTCACTGTCTGGCTTCTTCTCACATGTGCTTTCTCCTAAACGTCATATCCATGAGGTTATTTGCTATGAAATGACCTCTGCTTGTTAGCATGTCCCCAAAAATAAATGGATAAGACTAGGCTATTTGTCCTTACAAAACAGTAAGCAACATAATATTGTCATTGGATGTCTGTTTTTGATAGTACACTGTAGTTTGGAGGTGCACATTACTGCTGATTTTAATCAATATCTAAAAATCATATGTATCATATTATATAGCTATCATATATATGTAAATGCTATGTAAAAACGTAAATTTAATAAAATACTTTTAGTGCAAAAATTGTTCAAAAGAACTTGTTAAATTTAAAAGTGTTAAGGAAATGAAATGCATGTGTCACTTTGTCAGTTATGGCTTGAGCCTTGGAATGGTGACATCACAGTGGTTTCTCCCCTGATTACTACAGAATGTTTACACTTCAGTGGTTCATCTACAAACTGCTGTAGCCATTTTGGTTAGTACCAGGAAAGAAAAGGATAATTTTGTGCCCAGTGAAAGTTCTCTATTCCAGGCTCAACTGTAAAGGTATTTAAAATGACTATTATGATTCCCATGATAGACTAATGGTTTCAGGAAATGTTCTGTCTTTATTTCTCTAGAACATGTGGACTAATTCTTAATAGTTGCTTCATGAAAAGTTACTTCTGATAACAACAGTCAATACCATTTTCCCCAGGAAACAAAGTTATCATGTCAGAGAGGTATGCTCTGAACTGTTTAAGAGATTGATATGTGCATATCTTCAAAATTATCTGCCCAGGTTATGAGAGAGTAATTTCTGTTTCATCTAGTTGTTTTACCCAGTATGCCAACAAAGATTTCCTGGAAGCTGCTCAGATTTTAAGCCAAAACCCAATAACTTTCTGGTTTCAAACATATATTTCTCAATATGAAGCATTGATAAAGCTAAAGAAGGTGAACAGTTGCTCCCTTTTAGAACATTTCATCATTCCAAAAGAAAACAAAAAACAACAACAACAACAAAAAAAAAACACCTTCTCTACAATATATTAGCAACTGAACAAAATGGTTTACAAGCTTCATAGTAGCTTTTTGTAAGTCTTCTATTGTGACCCGTAGCTGTCAGGAGTCACTTGCAGCCATGAATCTCATTCCTAACATCCATAAATCATGACCCACACTAAACTATGCCCACTGACTCGTCCATGAGACCTGACCCCACTTGACAAGTGTGTCTGAAAGACTATGCTATTGCCTAGTGGTGACCACGTCCAGAGTAGCCTCACAGTCTGTCAAGGGGGATATACAAGAAGACCCTCACTGTGGTCTAGAGTGAAGGAGATGACCATGTGTGGGAGTTAATTTATTGTTAGGGGTCCAGGTCCAGGCAGACTCAGACAGACTGCCACATTTTCCTGAGTTAAGTTTTGATAAATGACAAAGTATCTGTCATGGGTAGACAAAGACATTCTGTAAAGATCTGTGGTTGACACTACTTTGGCTTTATTTCAGGTATTCTTGGATGAGGAGAGCCTTGGTGAAAAGGATTTCATATCAATAAATTTGGTTGAATTTTTATGGAATGGAAGAGCATTTGGTCTCACTTACATGGCACGGTTGTTTATTGATTGCTGCACAGAATATGAACTCAAAGGAGGTCAAAATAGGCTGTGAATAAACTTTTACAAACATTCAAGTTGGAGAGGATACCAAAGTCCAGATGAAACAAAGCTGAGCCATCTACTGGTTGGAGCCCTGCCCCACCCCATCTTCCCATTATATAACATTGCAGGCTGTGCTCACTACAGCACAGTTGGGCAGAAAGGAAGCCCTGCAAAAGGTAGCATGCAAAGCAGGAGGGAGAGCACATAGGAGTAATTTGCTGACAGACAAGCAAAGATGGATCTGATTTCAGCTTTCTCCCCGGAAACCTGGGTCCTCCTGGCAATCAGTCTCATGCTCCTCTACTGGTGAGTAACCTCCAAAGTTCCTCCCCAGACCATGTCCTTGTGATTGGGGTAATACTCAGACCTATTTTGTATGGAAGGTCACAACTGGTTTTGGAAGCTGGGGCTGGAAAGACAATGACTCAGTGACTAAGAGTACTGGCTGTTGTTTTAGAGGACCCAGGTCTGAACATCAACAAGGAGCTGGCTGTCACCACTAACTGTAGTTCCAGGGTATCCAACACCCTCCACCGGCACTAGAATAAAAATTTAAAAAGTAATAGCAGAAGTTGAAATGAAGTCTTGTATAAACATTATAAAATTTTGTGTTTTTATTCATTTTGGTTAGGGGCATCACTATTACAGTGTGTGTGTGTGTGTGTGTGTGTGTGTGTGTGTATGTGTGTATGTGTGTGTGTGTGTGTGTGTGTGTGTACATGCGTAGTTCAGAGGACAACTTTGCAGACTCAGTTCCCTCATGTTGTGTGAATCCTGGATATCCAACTCAGATTATCAGTACTGGCAGCCAGTGTCTCTACCTGTGGTATCATCATCTTGAAGGTCCCAAATGAAATGACAACTGAATTAATTTTGCATTTTAAGTTTTTGGTGGTATGGGGAATCAAGCCAGAGCCTATATCTAGTAGGCAATGCCTTTACTACTGAACAATAGCTCCAGTGATATTAAATCTCAAAGTTCATACTGATGTTATGCAGATATTCTGGGTACCTTTACCCCCACCTCTACCCTTCTTCTATTCCCTCTTGGTGAGGTTTACTGATAAGGTTTACACCTGATATGGCCTGATTGACTTTTGTGTTAACCCTAGATCCACCAGAACTCAGTAGGCACAGAAATGAACAGTGTGATGCCATGCACACAGGTTCCTTCACCATTTCCTAAACTCTCTGGAAACTGGAGGGGCAGCCATGTTGTTGATTTGTTTTATTGTTTTGGTTATGGTCATGTTTCTCTTGTGTGTGGTTACAAGACTCTCTCTTTCTCCTTATAGGTTTGGGACTCGTACACATGGAGTTTTTAAGAAACGGGGAATTCCTGGGCCCACACCTCTGCCCTTTTTAGGAACTGTACTGAATTACTACAAGGTGGGTATTGATTGAGCTTTTCATATGGTTTCTCTTGATTGCCAATTATGGCTCATTCTAATAAGTGCTCTTTGAGAGAAAACTTTGAGACTTCAGGCCTTCATACTCTGTGTTCTCATAGTTCTAGAGAATTTCTGTGTGTCTCCTAGGGCTCTATTGCCAAATTAACAATGTGAGTGTGTGTGTCTGTGTGTGTGTGTGTGTGAGAGAGAGAGAGAGAGAGAGAGAGAGAGAGAGAGAGAGAGAGAGAGAGAGAGAGAATGGTTATTATACTGTGTGTGCAGGCATCTTAGTCCTAGGGACAGAACTCAGGTTATCAGGCTTGGTGTCAAGTACTTCTCATTTGGAGCTATCTCTCTGGCCCTATTTATTGAGACTCAAATTCACAGTAAGTGAAGTGTTTAGGCTTAGATTTTTCAACAAACCTACTTTATTTAAGGTTCTTCAACACTTCTGGCTCTCTTCCACCCACTGACCAGAGGTAGGAAAAGAAAAGAAGGTTATTAGTAATAAGGGGTTGTAGACATTTTAGAAGTATTTCCTTGGAACAAGTCCACTCTTCATTGACCTGAACCCAGCAGTCCAGTCCAAAGGCCAACACCAAACTACAACACAGATCAGCATGATTCAGAAGACCATAGCAAGTCAGTGAGAGCTGCAAGCCTCATTTGGATTTCCCCAGGAAGTTCTCTGGAATGTTTGTCTCTGGGAAGTCAAGTGTTGAAGACAGAAGACCAGCAAAGTGCTGTAGATCCAAAGAATGTTATCTCACTGTCTGTGGGCTTTTATATATCTCCTCTCCTCAGAGTTCACACACAGGTGTTTTCAGGTGGACAGTCATGCCCCTTGCATGAGACAGTTTGTAGCAAGACATCACATGCCGTCTCACAAGACAGCCTGTAGCAAAACATCACATGACACATCTGAATTTTCAAAAAACCCTGAAACTTCTACATCAGAAATGCCAGGATCTCCAGCTCATTCAGTCTTGATATTCTGACTTTGTGAACAATCAAAGAAGAGTTTGTTTTTTACCCAGTGTAGATTCTGAGAAGGTACTATTGCACTTATTTGGAAAAAATCTTGAAAGGGTTTTCAACTTCTAGGACACAGAAGTATGCACTAGATTTAAAATCTCCTCTTTGTACCAGGGCTTATGTTCAACAATTTTTTTCTTTTGGTTGACTATTTCTGAAGCATCCACTTATAACAGGCCAATATACACACTTTTGGGGAATTTTTCATATACTGGAGTTTTCTGCATAGTCATTGAACCTCTGAACTTATTTCTATGGTTCTAGCCCCAGCATTTACTATTCATGGCATGCTTGGGATCTTCTTGAGAACCAAAGTAACTAGAATATTTTGCTTCACTATGGGTTCTGGGTAATGATTGCTTCCTATAGTAAGAAGATTTTTTTGTGTATCTGTGTTTGGCTGTGTGCAGGTTTGTGCATGTGAGTGCAGTACTTACAGGAGACATAAAAGGGTGCTTTGTTCCCTGGAGCCAGAGTTAGAGATGCATGTAAGAATCTGGAAATCAGTACTGGGAACACATACCCTCTTTTAACTGCTTTTAACTGCTGAGCCATATCTCCAGCTTCCAATGACAAAATTTTAGCTTCTGTTTTGTTTTTGCAGTCCTGAGAATGATATCCAGGATCTTAAGTGTGCTAGGCAACGTGCCCTGCCTGTGAAATTTAACTACAGCTGCTTTTCTTTCTTTTTTTTAAATTTTTTATTAATTACACTTTATTCATTTTGTATCCCCCCATAGGCCCCTCCCTCCTCCCCTCCCGATCCCACCCTCCCTCCTCTTTCTGCATGCATGCCACTCCCCAAGTCCACTGATAGGGGAGGGTCTCCTCTCCTTTCTGATCTTAGTCTATCAGTTCACACCAAAAGTGGCTGCATTTTCCTCTACTATGGCCTGGTAAGGCTGCTTCCCCCTCAGGGGGAGGTGATCAAAGAGCAGGCCAATCAGATTATGTCAGAGGCAGTCCCTCTTCCCATTACTATGTAACCCACTTGGACACTGAACTGCCATGGGCTACATCTGTGCAGGGGGTCTAGGTTATCTCCATGAATAGTCCTTGGTTGGAGTATGCGTCTCTGGGAAGTTCCCTGTGTTCAAATTTTCTTGCTTCTCTTTCTTTAACGGCAGAATCCTATGCATGAGTCTGAGTTGCGAATATCTGAGACAGGATGATGGCTGTCAGTCACCTCAAATACTTAACTATAAAGTGAAATCTTTTTCTCCTATTCCTTTTAAAGATTCATTAAAGGCAAAACCACTAGAGAAAGAATGATTAAACAAAATTAATGGGAAATTAATGAAAATTCAATGTTCCGTGCAGACTTTTATTAATTTTTAATTTATTTTTAATAATTGCAGTTTATTCACTTTATATCCCAGCTGTAGCCCTCTCTCCCATTTCCTCCCAATCCCACCCTCCCTCCCTCTTCTTCTCCTATGCCCCTATCCCAGTCCAATGATAGGGGAGGTCCTCCTCCCTTTCCATCTGACCCTATTCTATCAGGTCACATCAGGACTGGCTTCATTGTCTTCTTCTGTGGCCTCATAGGCTGCCTCCCCCTCAGGAGGCAGTGATCAAAGAGCCAGCCCATGAGTTCATGTCAGAGACACTCTCTCTTCTTATTACTGGGGAACCCTCTAGGACACTGAGCTGCCATGGGCTACATCTGCACAGGGGTAATAGGTTATGTCCATGCATGGTCCTTGTTTGGAGTCAGTCTCACAAAAGACCCCAGATTTTTTGGTTCTGTTGCTCTCCTTGTGGAGCTCCTGGCCCCTCCATGTCTTTGTATCTCCCCCTTCTTTCCTAAGATTCCCTGCGCTCTGCCCAAAATTTGGCTATGATTCTCAGCATATGCTTTGATACCCTGCTGGGTAGCGTATCTCAGAGGCCCTCTGGGGTAGGCTCCTGTCATATTCCCTGTTTCCCCATCTTCTGATGTCTATCCTATTTGCCTTTCTGAATGAAAATTGAGCATCATATACAGGGTCATCCTTCTTGATTAGCTTCCTTAGTTGTACAGACTTTAGTATGATTATCCTACATTATATGTGTAATATGCACTTATAAGTGAGTATATACCATGTAGACTTTAATTCTAGGTGGACAATTTGTGACTTACCTGCTCCATGGTCATTGTCCCAGATAGATGTTCCTGAACTCACATCAAAAGGACATGTGGCAAAGCTTGTGTTGCTGTTGGCTCAGGTTTCTTCTTAAGGTTCTACACTTATCTTGTACATTCTTTAAACAATTTCATTATCATTTTCATCATCATCACCATCGAATTTATGTCCATGTGTGTATTGTATGTATCTTGTGTCTGTGTAGGTAACTGTGTCTATGAGTGTGCATGCAGAGGCTGCAGAAAGATGTGCTGCTCTATCACTGTGTTTTCCCACTGAGACATCTTGCTGGTGATACTTCAATCATCTCTGAAGAAGAACTTTTCTCTGTCAGAGACAATAAACCTGATTTCATGGGCTTTGAGGTTTTTGTGCTCTGGCTGCACAAGAGTTAGTGCATACAGGACAATAATGGATTTCATACTGTTTGTCTTTCCAGGGTATTTGGAAATATGATGCGGAATGCTATAAAAAGTATGGAAAAATATGGGGGTGAGTATTCTGGAAAGTTCCATCAAGTCAACTCTTTTTAGGAGAAAATGCCATACTTATGCAAGGACAATACCAGCCCAGAACTGTAGTAATGGACATCTCTTTTGTGAAGGTACTTTCACATGTCCGTCATTAAATGTCACTGCTTATAGTTCTAATTAACTTGAGAACATTGCACACTGTTTTTTATCTGGTTTTGGTGTTTTATCCAGTGTCCTAACCTCTTCTGAAATTTCATTACATTTTCTGAATGTAATGAATTTTCATTACATGAAATACATTCAGTGCTCTGAAAATTTGTAATACTATCTCCTTGCCACATCCACTCACTTCTCTTTAGAAGCCCACACTTTCACTTTATTGTTGACTTTACATGTGCAGAAGTTTTATTTTTTTAATGCTAGAGCATAAATCATTTGCCAAGGCCTTATCTGTGTCATCCCATTATTGCTTTCAAAAAACATGTTAGAGACTTTGTTGTGATATTTTACTTCAAACCAAGGGGGACATATGCCATCAGGCACATATGTAGATCAGATGACAATTGTGGAAGTAATTTTTGTACCTTCAGGTGATTTAACTCAGTCCATCTGACATGGTACAACTGCTTTTTATCTGTTGACCAATCTCATCAGCACCAGCTAGGATTTTTATGGCTGTACATCATTGTGTCCTGTTGAATTAAACCGACTTTGGAGAGACAATGTATTTAAAACCACACCTTTCTTTCTCGAATCTCTGGCATTAATGGTTCTTTCTACAAAGCAGCAAAGCGAGTAGCAGCAGTTGTTTTCTGTCATTGATGCTGGAAGTTTAGTGAGAGCCTTGGAGCAAATGTCATCATGCTGTGAGACACAAACCTGTGGGAAGAGGCTCTGGCTCTACCTGCCTCTTCATCTCTTCTTATCCATTCTTAGGAACCACAGGTCTGAACATAGGGCTCTACTAAGTTGATATAGTCCATAAAGACCATATCATTCAATGCAAACTGCAGGCTTTGCTGTCTGTCCAATGGCTCTGTATGAACTTCTCCTTGCAATATTATTGCTTGTTGGCAATTGATAGTGATTTTTCATTTTTCTCTGACCTAATAATTTATCTATCATCTATCTGTCTATCTATCTATCTATCTATCTATCTATCTATCTATCTATCTATCTATCTATCTATCTATCTAACAGTGTCTGTTGGGAACTAGTCATGTGTTATGTATTCAAATGCTATTTCAGTGCCTTGAGATCTGGTTACTGCCCTGCCATGGACATTGTTATAATGTTTAACTATCTCCTGTAACCATGGGATGTTAAGGAATATTCTTCAATTATCTATTACTGGATGATTAGTATGCCTATACCCAGGCAGGGAAGAAAGAGGTAGATGAGCTAAGGTTCTTGGGCTTCGGGCACAGAAGTATGTTGGGTAGAAAGACAGGTACTGGAAGAGGTAGAGGAAGAAAGCAGAGAGCTATCACGGCTTAGCTTTAAAGAAGCACATGTTGGTATGGATGGAAGAAATGATACAAATGAGAGAATATGCAAGTGTTTATGGAATCATGGGTGGAAGGCAGCCTGGGTTGAGGCTTGGAAGTAAAGGTTGTTTAGAAGGTTACTATCTACTTTGCCCCAGGTGATATAAGGCTATTCTAAAATCTATCAGTTGTCTGTGTCTTTTATTGACTGTGATAGTGGGTTAATAAATATTTTTAGACTAACCACAACAAAGATCTCTTTATGTAGCCCTGACTATCCTGAAACTCACTATGTAGACTAGGCTTTCCTTGAGTTTGGAGATCAGTCAGAGTCACCCTTCTAAGTGCTGAGATTAGAGACATGTGCCACCATGCCTGGACCTACTATGGTTTTTATAGCAAACATTTTGCTTATTTAAAAAAAATAGTTTTTTTTTGTGTGTGTGTGTGCATACCAGTGAATTTAATTGGACTTACAGAATCATGAGTGAGTGAGAGGTTATTTACATGACCATGAGCAACTCACCAATGGTCCATCACTGAAGATGATACCTTGTCTTCCCTCAGCAACTATTTTCTTTTCGATGTTTTTTATTATACAGATTTATTCGTCAATGTGACACGTGTTCTGTGGTATACACGTAAAGGTCAAATGGCAACCGTGACAGTCAGTTCCCTCATTCCAGCATGTAGATTCCAGGGACTGAATGGACCTCATCAGGCGCCTGTATCACTGGGCCATTGTGCTTTCCCTCCAGGAACTAGCTGTGTGTCAATACTCAGGCAGTGTCAGGACCTTATACTTCCTGCTAGAATGAAGACAGAAAAATCATCCACAGCCCTTGTGGAGTAACCCCAGCTTCAGTGAGTTCAAGAGTATAGAAGTCAGCATTTGGCTGCTCTCCTCTCTACTTCCTCACTCTCATGTTCTTTCTGCCTTGTCTTCCAAACATTATATGAGCCTTGGAGAATTTGATGTAGGTGCGTCATTAATTTTTTTCATTTATTTATTTTAATTAATTAACTAATTTCTTCTTTTTACATCCCAATTGTAGCCTTTCCCTTCCCTACTCCTGATCCCACTCTTCCTCCTTTCCCCACCCCATTCCCCTACCCTACTCTTCAGTAAAGGAGTGCCCCCTACCAACCCTCGCTAGCACATCAAGTTTCATAAGGACTGAGCTCATTCTCTTCCCCTGTGGCCTGTTGAGACAGCCCCACCAAACAGAAGTGATCAAAAAGCAGGCAATATAATCCATAGACAGGAATTACTCCCTTACTAGGAAACCCACATGATGCCTTCGCTATATTTGCATAGGGTGCCTAGTTATGCATGGTCTTTCATTGGTGCTTCAGTCTCCACAGATGCTCTGGGCTCTGTTTAACTGGCTCTCTTGGTCTTCTTGTGGAGTTCCTGTCCTCTCCAGATACTTCTATCTCTGCACACACACACCCCACTTTTCTACAAGACTCCCTATGCCTTACCCAGGGCTTAGCTGTGAGTCTCAGCATCTGTTTCTATCTGCTGCTGGGCGGAGACTCTCAGAGACAGCTATGCTGGGCACTTATTTGTGATCACAGCAGAGTATCATTGATAGTTCCAGGCATTGGTTGTAGATTCCCTCAATCTCTGCTCTATCTTTATCCTTGCACATCTTGTAGGTAGAGTAAATTTGGAGTCAACGTTTTTGTGGGTTACTTGGTGTTCCCCTTTCTACAAGGGGTCCTATATAGTAAGAGGATGTCCTCTTCAGTCTCCATAACACCTGCTACTAGGTGTCTCAGCCAGATCATCCCCATATCCTCCCAGAAGCCACTAGGTTGTCATAGGTCTCCTGCTTGTCAAAGAGATGTCCCCACTCTGTTTATTTTCTCTCTGTCCTCCTGCTTCTGCTCTCCCAAGGTCTGATCTCCGCTTTCATTTCTCTCTATGCTCCCTCTCCTACCTTGTTCCTTTTCTTCAACCACTTCTGATATCTCTTCTATTTCCTTCTGAGTGTGATTTAAGCACCCTTCTTTGGGTCCTCCCTGTTACTTATCTCCTTTGGGTCTCTGAATTGTGGTATGGTTATGCTGTACTATATGGCTAATATCCACTTATAATTGAGTACACACCATGAGTGTCTTTCTGCTTCTCAGTTACTTCACTCAGGGTGACCTTTTCTAGTTCTACATTTTGCCTGCAAATTCCATAATACCCTTGTTTTTAATAGCCAAACAGTACTCTATTGTGTAAATGTACCACAGTTTCTTTATCCATTCTTCACTTGAGAGATATCTGGGTTGTCTCCAGATTCTCGCTATTAAGAATAAATCTGCTATGATCATAGTTGAACAGATGTCCTGACTGAATAGTAGAGCATGTTTTGGGTATCTACCTAGGAGTGGTATACCTGGATCTTCAGATAGAGCTATTCATGATTTTTTGAGAAACCTCCAGATTACTTTCCAAAATGAATGTACAAGTTTACACTCCCACGAGCAATGGAGGAATATTAATATTAATATTTAACATTAATATCATTTTAATATTAATATTTATCAATTATTCATTAATAATTATATTTCAATAATACATTAATAAATAATTAATTATAGGTATTACTTATTCATTAATAATCATGTTTATTAATATAATATTAATAAATAATAAACTAAACAATTAATTATTAATAAAATGTTGCTGAATTATTAATAAAAATAAATAATTGTTAATGAAGATATTAAAAATTAATATAAATGTATATTTATATATGTTCATATTATAGATTTATATATGATATAAATATATGTTTTCTTTTTTTTTCCACTTTTTTAAATTTTTTTTATCAATTACATTTTATTAACTCTGTATCCCAGCCGTGTCCCGATCCCTCATTCCCTCCCAGTCCCTCCCTCTCTCCCTCATCTCCACCGTGCCCCTTTCCAAGTCCACTGATAAGGGGGACCTCCTCCCCATTCATCTGATCCTGTTTTATCAGGTATCTTCAGGACTGGCTACAAAGCCCTCCTCTGTGGCCTAACAGGACTGCTCCTCCCTTCAGGGGTGGGGAGACCAAAGAGCCAGTCATTGAGTTCCTGTTAGAAATAGTCCCTGTTCCCCTCACTTTGGGAAACCAATTGGTTACTGAGCTACCACAGGCTACATCTGAGTGGAGGTTCTAGGTTATATCCATACATGGTCCTTGGTTGAATGTCAGTCTCAGAAAAGACCCTGTGCCCAGATATATTTGGTCCTTGTGGAGCTCCTATCCTTTCCCCATCAGACTAACTCCCCTGCTTTCTTATGATTCCCTGTACTCTGCCAAAGGTTTGGTCATGAGTCTTTGCTTTGAAAACACTGCTAGTTAGAGTCTTTCAGATGCGCTCAGTAGATTCCTGTCATACGTTCAATGCACATCTCATCTGTCTTTCTAAACGAGGATTGATCATCTTACCCCATGTCCGCTCAATTGATTATCTTTTTTAGGTGTATAGATTTCATTATGTTTATCATATCTTATAGGTCTATATAAGTGAGTATATCCCATGTTTGTCTTTCTCCTTCTGGGATATTTCACTCAGAATGATCTTTTCTAGATCCCACCATTTGCCTGCAAATTTCATGATTTCCTCCTTTTTGATTGCTGAGTAGTATTCCATTGTATAAAAATACCACAATTTCTATACCCATTCCACTGTTGATGGACATCTGGGTTGTTTCCAGGTTCTGGCTATTACAAATAGAGCTGCTATAAACATGGTTGAGCAAGTGTCCTTTTGTGTACTTGAACAAACTTTGGGTATATACCTAGCAGTGGTATAGCTGGGTCTGGAGGAAGCACTATTCCTATTTGTCTTAGAAAGCGCCAGATAGCTTTCCAGAGTGGTTGTACCAGTTTACATTCCCACCAGCAGTGGAGGAGGGTGCCCCTTTCTCCACAACCTCTCCAGCATGTGTTATCGCTTGAGTTTTTCATCTTGGCCATTCTGATGGGTGTAAGGTGATATCTCAGGGTCGTTTTGATTTGCATTTCCCTGATGGCTAATGAGGATGAGCATTTCTTTAAGTGTTTTTCTGCCATTCGATATTCCTCTGTCGAGAATTCTCTGTTTAGCTCTGTTCCCCATTTTTTAATTGGATTACTTGGATTGCTGCTTTTCAGCTTCTTTAGTTCTTTGTATATACTGGATATTAGTCCTCTGTCAGATAAAGGGTTAGTGAAGATTCTTTCCCAATCTGTAGGCAGTCGTTTTGTTTTGATGACCTTATCCTTTGCTTTACAGAAACTTTTCAGTTTCATGAGGTCCCATTTATTGATTGTTGCTCTTAGAGCCTGTGCTGTTGGTATTCTGTTCAGGAAGTTGTCTCCTGAACATATATGAACATATGAACATATATATATTTATATGAATATATGAACATATATATATATGAACATATATATTTATATGAACATGAACATTTATATGAACATATATGAACATATGAACACATATATATTTATATATATGTTCATATTATAGATTTATATATGATATAAATATATGTTCTCAATAAATAAGAAAATAAATAATTAATTATCAATAAAAATAAATAATTATTAATAAAGATAAATAATTATTTATTAATAATTATATTTATTAATAGTGTATGTTAATAAGTAATTAATTATTTATTGAGAATTTGTTGGTATTAATTTAATAGTAATATTTTATTTTAAATTATTATTAATTAATATTTTATATTTAAACATATCTTTTTATTACTATTAATTATGCATGTGCATATGTGTCTCTGCACATGAGTGCAAATGAACTTGGAGGCCAGAAACACTGGATTTTTCTGGAGCTCTAGTTACAGGGGGTTGTGAGCTACCCAATATGAGTGTTAGGAACCAAATTAAGATCCTGTAAAAGGGAAGTATGTGCTTTTAACTGTGGTACCTTCTCTCCAGCTCCTCACAGAATTTTATCTATTAAAAAATCACAGAAAATGGTATAGGCAACTGTCACACATGGACATTTAGACTTATCAAATTCCCACCTCTTATTTCTAGTTATGTCTTTCAGAATTGTTTTGTCTTTAAATGACTCACTGTGTCTTGAATGACGTTACATTATACAAAGACTTCATTGTGTCCCAGGTCAGAATCTGGAAATTGCCCTGGGAACTCCTGTGACAGTGTGTTGTATAACCAGAGTGAGGGTCATGCTCCATTAAAATCAAAGTCTGTGTGTAGCTCTCACTTCAGAGCCTGGTTTTGGATTAATCAGCTGTTTTCCTTGCATAGGCTGTTTGAAGGTCCAACACCTCTATTTGCCATCACAGACACAGAGATGATCCGGAATGTGCTAGTGAAAGAATGCTATTCTGCCTTCACAAACCGGCGGGTACGTAACTTCTTTTTTTAATTAAAAAAAATTAAATGATCATTTTTGTTATTTTATTTATGGTTATTTTGTTATTTTATTTATTTATGGGTATATGTTAATGTTAATTTTACAAAGCTGTATTTGTTACTCTTAGTTTCTCTCTAAATATAGATATGACACAAATAATTCGCTCTTTTATATTTGTTTAGTAATAAGCTTCACAATGCAATAGCTAAGAAGTTATTAATCTATTCCTAACCCTCTAAGCTAATTTGGCTTCCTCCCAGTGTACATCACAGATGTACTTGCACTTAGCTTTTCTTGTTCTGGCTTCTTCTATTCATGTCTCTTCAACCTATTCTGTGACTGCATCCCCTACTTCCTTTTCTAAATCCTCCTTCCCTGGCTAGTAGAAGTCTTACCCCGTTTTCTCCCATGTTCAGCAATGAGCTGTAAGCTTCTTTCTTGACATATCAGGGGACCATTGGGAGCAGTGTTTATATAGCACTGAGACAGGAGAGTCTCAGAACAAGGATGGCAACCAGATATGCGGGAGTACAGAAGTCAGCATTTGAATTACACAACAACCTTATGCCTACAGTTACATATGTATGGATATGTGAGCGAATGCCATGTGTGTAGGTTCCTGTGGAGGCCAGCAGAAGGTATGACATACCCTGGAGCTGCTGTTGCAGATGGTTGTGAGTTGCCTGACAGGGGTGCTGGGAACCAAATCTATATCCTCCAGAAGAACAGGAAGCACCCTTAACTGTTGAGTCATCTCCACAACCTCCCCTTTTCATAATTTAAACCTTTATATTTTACTTACTTAAAAATGAAATAAATACAGATTCAAGTGGCTTCCATAATAATGTACAAGCAGGGTCTAGGTATTAGTATTGCTAATAGGAATGTGTTGAGCAAGTTTAAATATACTATGGCATTGTAATCTAGTTGTAGGTAGACACTTGTCATCTAGAGTAATTTACATTTCCCATTTACAAGTCCTTTTTTATGTCTGTATGGTATTGATTTTTGTGGTGTCAAACATTCAGAATACAGAGAACCTCCTTGACCACACAGCTCCCTCTAGAGCCCATTAGCTGTTGTGTACAGCCTGTCTTCTCTTTGCCTTTTTTTATCCATTTTCCTTCTCATGGACTGTGCTCTTAGGTGTCAAATCTCATGACTTTTTACCTATCACATGCACATAGATTTGCTCTTGAGATTTGATCTCAAATCTATGGTTTTATTTATGTTAATTTTTCTATGCAGGATACTATTTACTTCAATGTCCCCACTTCTCTTTTTTAATATAATTTTATTTATATATTTATTCATTATAATTTATTCACTTTGTATTCCTGCTGTAGCCCCATCCCTCATCTCCTCCCAGTCTCTGCACCCCCTTTCTTCTCCCCCATGCTCTTTCCATAGTCCGCTGATAGGGGAGGACCTCCTTTCTTTCTCTCTGACCCTAGTCTATCAGGTCATACCAAGGCTCGCTGGATCATCTTCCTCCATGGATAGGTGATCAAGGAGCAGGCCATTGAGTTCACATCAGAGTCAGCCCCTGTACTCCTTTCCAGAGAACCCACTTGGAAACTGAAGCCCCAATGGGCTTCCTCTGAAGAGGGGATCTAGGCTCTTCCCATGCATGGCCTCTCTCTTAAACCATGGCTAGCTAACTGTTTTATCTGGGGAAGCCTGTTGGTTCTCTCCTTCCACACTGTGGGTCCTGGGTATCAAACTCAGGTTGTTGGGCTTGGCAGCAATCACCTTTACCTTTTGAGATAGCTTATTGGACCTCATTTAGTCTTTGGTCATTTGGTGAAGTTCGCTGAAGGCCTTGTTTGCAGCTGCCCTTCATCATGTCAAGCTGTTTTCCTTTCTTCCTTTAGTGCTGAGTACTGTAGTTTAAGGGTGTGTTGAGGACTCCACATTAGCATAAAATATAACCTGCCACAGAGGGCCTCTGAAAGCCTCTGCCTTGCAGACTGTCAAAGCAGATGCTGAGCCTGATGGCCAACCGTCGGGCAGTGTGAATGGAATTTTATGTAAGAAGTGGGAAATAGTAAGAGCTGGAGATACCAGGAACTCCACAAGGAGAGCAACAGAACAAGAAAATTTGAACACAGGGAACTTCACAGAGACTCATACTTCTACCAAGGACTATTCATGGAGATAACCTAGAACCCTGACAATGCAGCCACTTCTGATGAGAACTGATAGACTAAGATCAGAAAGAAGGAGAGGAGGACCTCCCCTATCAGTAGACTTGGGGAGGGGCATGCATGCAGAAAGGGGGGGAGGGGGGCTGGGAGGGGAGGAGGGAGGGGCACATGGGGGGATACAAAATGAATAAAGTGTAATTAATAAAAGTTAAATAAAAAATTAAAAATATATATAAATATGAAAGATAGAAGAAAGGTCCTATTAGGGAAAAATTTCTTTTTGCCTCTTTATCACTGTATAAAGAATTAAGGAAAAGGGATTTCTATAGCATTATTTCTAAACAAAAACAACTGATCCATCAATCAAACCATCCAGAAGCTAGAGTGATGTTTTAGTTGCTGAAAGCTCTGAATGAGGATGGGAGCTTGGTTGTCTACATATCCAGCAGCTCACAACCAACTGTATTGCCAGCTTTACCAGATCCAAATCCTTCCTCTGTCCTTTGAGTACACTACACACATGTACATGCACTCACACACACACTCACACACACATACATACATGCATGCATAAAATAGTAAAACAAATTGTTAAAAACTCATACATCAAATCTTTTAAGTGTTACTGGCACCATCAATGGGAACAGGGCCTGAGTTTGGATCCCCAGTATACACATAAAAGAAGGCAGAGCAGCATGCATGTGTGACTCCAGAGCTGTGCATAGGAACAGGTAGATCCTAAGGGCTTGCTTGCCAGTTTATTCCAACCAAACTAGAACCTTCAAGATTCAGTGACAGACCCTGCCTGAGAAAAGTGCTGTAGAGAATTATAGAGGAAGATCACAGACCTCTGGTCTTCACTTGACCACACATGGGCAGGTGCACCAGCACTTACATGTGCACATACACAAACACACACACACACACACACACACACACACACACACACACACACACACTGTTTATGTTATAAAGACAGAACTGGAGAACCTCTGTGATGCAAAGTTCACTTTCTTTCTGTGTCCAAGCCATTTGCCATGTTCACAACTCTGGGGCACCTGCTCCTTATTGTTCCTATCTTTTCCCTAACATTGGACCTAATTTAAATTTATAGAGAGATTTGCATTTAAAAGAATCCTGGGATATACAGGCTTGAAACCACAACAGGTTACCTGGTGAGCTCTGGATTTCTTATAGGCTGTGAGGAAGTGCTGAAATTTTAAACTTTTTTTCTTTTGCATCCAACATTCAGTTCAGTCCATAGTAAACAGTATAACAGTAAACAGTGTAACAAATTGTAATATGGTGCTATCTGCTCAGTACTTTTGCAACCATGGTGAGTTCCATACTTACACAAAACCATTTTTTTTGACTGTAGAATTTTGGCCCAGTGGGGATTATGAAAAAAGCTGTCTTCTTCTCTGAGGATGACGAGTGGAAGAGAATCCGAGCCTTGCTGTCTCCCACCTTCACCAGTGGAAAACTCAAAGAGGTGACTGAAAGGACTTATGATTGAGATCTTTGTGTGACCTGACTCTCCAAACCTAACTATGGATGCTTTTGTGCTTTGTGCTCAGATGTTCCCCATTATTGAACAGTATGGAGATATTTTGGTAAAATACTTGAGAGGAGAGGCAGAGAAAGGCAAGCCTGTCCCTATTAAAGAGTAAGTGGTGGTGCATCCAAGGTGGTTCTGGGAGGTTATCTGGGAGGATAACTTCATCAGAGAGTCTTTTTCCTTGTGTATCTCACATGGCCTAGCTGCATATACTCTACCTTTAGATACTATACATAGATTACATGTATGTGTATATTATATGTATCTAATATATATATTAGATAAATGCACAGTTTGAAAAGAAGAATCATGATGGTCTGAAAGCCACAAGGGTAGATGGTGGGCAGGATGGGAAGGCACTTGGTCAATACTGAGGTGGCTTTGTTTCTCTTGTCCCAAAACTATGAACCATTTCAGGCTTCATGCTGCTTGTCTTAAATTCCCATGTCTCTGCCTCCTCAGAGTGTTTGGGGCCTACAACATGGATGTGGTCACCAGCACATCATTTGGAGTGAACGTTGATTCCCTCAACAACCCAAATGATCCTTTTGTGGAGAAAGCCAAGAATCTCTTAAGATTTTATTTTTTTGATCCATTGTTCTTGTCAGTAGGTATGTAGAAAGTTCTGTCTTTTACTCCATTAGTCTTGTCTGTGGCTGCATTTGTCACTTCTGCCTTTCTCTTTCACACTTCCCCAAAAACTAGCTTCTCTGCTGGAATGTAATTTAGTTGCCATGTAATTAGTTTTCTTAAAGGCACAGTTCAATGTTTTTAGTGCATTCAAAGACATGTAGCCCATTATGTTTGTTTTATAACTTTATTTTATCTTGAGACAGGGTCTTACTGTGTATCTCTAGCTGGCCTGGAAATTGCTGTGTAGACCAGACTGGCTTTGAACTCATAGTGATCCTCCTGCTTCTACCTCCTGAGGACTAAAGTGTGCACCAGAATTCCTGGCTTTGTTTTAGAATCATTTTATTTATTCTTTGACTGTGTCATATAGGAATACAACATATCCTGATTAGACCCACCCATAACTCTTCCCTCCCACTTTCCTCAGACACACCAACACTTTCCTCCTTATTTCATGTCCCTTTCTGTGTTTTGGTAACCCAGTGCACCCAGTCACTGCCTGCTAGGATGGGACAGTATTATTGGCCTCATCTTATGCAGGTGTTCAGTCCATGAGTAGACCATGCCATGCCTGGGATATGGCACTGCAGATGCACCATTGCTGGCTCTTTCTTTCCACACCTTCTTTCAGGATGTTCCTTGAGCTTTGAAGGGTGGGGTGTTGATACAGTTACTCCATTTAGGGGTGAGCACTCAGCAGTCACTGATTCTCTGTACTTTGATCACTTGGAAATCTGCATTGACTGAAGGACCACACGGCTCCTTGCCAATGAGGACTGTATAGTACATTGTTCTACCTGTGTTGGCTCTTTTGACCATCATTCTTCACCTAGACCTAAGCCACATTGACCTAAGCAACACCTGTTCACTTTCTGTATATTTACATATCCTTTGCACTTCACATCAATGGGATCATAGATTGTGGTCTCTGTGGCAGGCATGTTTTATATAGCACAATAGTAAATGAAACAAACATCATTACCTCCTGTGTCCATGAGCAAAAAAAAATGCTCCGTACCTATTGATAGACATGAAGTTAGTTTCACATGTTTGCCATGAATTTTATTGCTATTAACATATGCATAGAAGGATATAGTTACTTTTTTATGTTTCATGGTATATATTAAGAATCATCATTGCTTAGATAAAAGGTAACCCTATTTTTAAAATTTTTGTGTGGAAATATTTTATTTTTGAAGTTTTATTTATGTATTCATTTTACATTTTTATTATAGCCCCCATCTCTCCTTGCTGTCTCTGTCTTTTCACATAATCCTTCTTCTCATTCACCCACCTCCTTCTCCTTAGAAAGTAGCCATGTGGAGGCTGGGAATGAAGCCTGGGTTCTCTTCAAAAGTAGGCTAACTGCTGGGGCATGTCTCCAGCCAATGTACAGTGGCTATATATATATATATATATATAATATGTATATGTGTGTGTGTTTGTGTGTGTTTGTGTGTGTGTTTATGTATATGTATCTTTATGTACATATATATATATATATGTGTGTATGTGTGTATATTCTGGGTCCATTTAACTTGTTGCTTGATTTAGGGCTTTAATGCTTTTCCTTGTTAATTACATTTCCATATACAGCTCATGTGTCCTTTTGCCTACATTCCATCCTTCCTCTCCACTTACTATCATCCTCTTGGTCTCCTTTTAAGTATTAGATGATATCCACACTTACACCTGTTTACATATTTACGTTTATTCATTATAGTATAGAACTGGGAAATGAGAAACATTACGTGATTTTCTTTCTTTCTGTGTTGTGGTCACCTGTTTTTGAGCTTGTCTTTTTTTTCTTGAGATAGGATTTCTCTGTGTATCATCAGCTGTCCTTGTGTGTGTGTGTTTGTGTGTGTCTATACATGTTCACCTTGCTTGTGGTTGTGTCCTTCCACAGTGTAGGATCTAGGGATCAAGCTGAGATTTTCACACTTGTCTGCAGGATCCTTTATCTGTTGAACCATCTCAAAAGCCCCCATCTTTTCTCTCTGTGTATACAAGGACTACAGGAACAGAGTTCAATACAAGAGTCAGAGTTGCAGTTCTGGCTGCTGCAAAGTGCAGAAGAAGCAGTGTGAAAGTGACACAAAGTGAGCACAGTCGCAGTATGAGAGCAAGATTAGGGGGATAACAGCTTCTGGCTGAGACACTGACTCATTTGGATTATGTTTTAATTTCTCTAGATGAACCTTGCATGTCCATTAAAACTTATTTTTTTTCTTTCCAGTACTCTTTCCATTCCTCACCCCAATATATGAGATGTTAAATATCTCCATGTTCTCAAAGGATTCCTTAGCATTTTTCAAAAAATTTTTGTACAAAATGAAGGAAACCCGCCTGGATTCAAACAAGAAGGTAAAAAGTGGTGGTCTCATGAGAGGTCCATGGTTTGAAAACATGTTGGGCTGTGAACATGTGAGTTGTGTATTTCCCTTCATCTGTCAGTAAAGGTAGATAGAGGAGGCTCGAGTAGACAAAGACAGAGAATATTTATATTTTCTAGGGCAGGAGCAGTTCAAGTTTTAAATTTTTGATTGAGAATAAGCCAGGAATAGCAATTTGAATGAGAACTAGAGTGCCAGGCATAAGAATTGAAAAATTAAAAAAAATAGTCACAGTGCAAGACCTGCACAAGATCAATACCATAAAACTCTAACATATATCAGAGAGGAGCTCTCCTAGTTCTGCCCCTTGCTGAGTGACTATTGGCAGTTAATAGCTGTGGATGGAGGCTGTGGGCACTGGAAGGATTCCCATGTAGCAGTGGATGTCCACAGCCCTGCACATATGGGCAGCACTAGTTGAACTCAGTGGGTTATTAAGGAAGGGAGAAATGTTACATAGGATATAGAAGGAATTGAATGGAAAAAAAGAATGGTGCACATGTGTGAAGTTCTCTAATAACAAATAAAAATGATTATTTTCCTGTCATTCAAAAGCATTTGCAAAGAATAAAATCCACTGTTTAAAACTGCATCTATTTGTAATTTATTGTAAAAGTAGTTGATACGGTGGCTGGATTGCTTCCTGGTTTAGTCACTTGTGAGTTTGGTCTTTGATGACTCAAGTGACACTAACTATGCTTGTGAGTGTAAGGGAGTCACATACTCAGAAAGGAGAGAATAAAGCTTCTGCACTCCTGATCCATCTCTTACCTCATCAGTTGACCTTCTACATTTGTAAATACTCTTTCTGCTTCCAGCACCAAGTGGATTTTCTCCAGCTGATAATGAATGCTCACAAGAATTCCAAAGACACAGAGTCTCACAAAGGTAACCAAGGACTACCTGGTCTATGCACAGGGAAGCTCTCAGGAAGTGGGCATGCTGCTCAGAAAATATGCAAGGAGGCTTCTGTAGATAGAGGAATATTTCTGTCAAGTTGCTGAAAGGCAGACATGGCTACCATCTTCATGAAATTTTTTTGAAAGCGCACCAGCATAACTGTTCCAAACGTGAAGGGTAGTCAAAATGGAAGACCTCAGATGCCTTTGTGTTATCCAGGAGACTATAGGTGTTGTTTCTGTCTTTTCCCACACACTGACTTGAAACTCTGCCTAGACATCTGAGTCTAAACATCCAGACAGGAGGCATGTACCCAAACAGTGCTGATGCATTCTGGGAACCCCTAGTATGAATGTGTTCTATACCTTAATCTATGGTAGATATTGACTTTTCCTTTGCCTGATGAATAAGTAGCTTCCAAGGAAAGCCTCTTTGTACAAACACGCTGCTTCTCTCCATTCTTTGACACACTTAAAAACTACCTATATATTTTTTTATCTTTTTTGTGTGGTGTATGTATGTGTGTTCACGAGTAGGTGCACATGTGCAAAACCCAAGTAGTGTATGCAGAAAACAGAGAAGGCACCAAACATCTCTCCTAATCTCTCTTTGCTTTATTTCCTCTTATTAAACCTAGATCTAAGCTGGCAGCCAGCAGGTCCCAATGATACACAGCATTGGGGTAACAGTGGTGTACTGCCACACCTGGGTTTTCACATGGGGACAGAATATTCAAACTCATGTCCTCAAGCTTGTGTAACAAGTGCTCTTACCTACTGAGCGATCTCTGTAATTTTCCATCTATGTTTCTTTTCAAATTTAAAACTATCATTACTTTCATGGTGGCAAAATGACACTTGTTATATATATACATATATATACTTTTATATATATATATATACATACATATATATATATATATATATATATATATATATACTTTTCAAAGTCACTGTTTCTTTTTTTGTATAAATTCTTTCCAGTTTGTCCACTTGAAACCCTTTCATGTGATCAGCTAATGTTAACTTCTTTTGTACTTCATCTTTTTTTAGAAACAGAGTTTTACATGGCCCTGTTTGAAGGAGAGGTTGACCTCAAGTTCATAATATGCCTGAGAATGCATGACCTTTAAGCATGTTCTGGGGAATGACTCCACGGCAGTCCATCTACTGAGCTATATATCCTCAACCCTTCTGGTTCATTTTGATTTCTAAAATAGATATTCATTTAAAAAAAGAACAGGCTTATAGTCCCATTTCAATATAGAAGCAAGGGCTTATACTCTTTGGGAAAAAGAATTTACCAACAACAGAATCAGAGAATTCATGTCAGTAGGTTTACAACTACCTGTAAATCTAACTCTATGGTCTCCAATGCCATCTTCTGGCCTACATGGACACTTGTACACATGTGTGTGCACACACATAAATATTAGTAAAAAAAAAATCTTAAGATCAAGAAGAGGACTGGAGATCAGTTTTCTGTTCCTACCTCTGACAGCGCACAACCTTCTATAACTCCTTCTCTAAGGGATCAGATGGCCTTTTCACACTTCCATGGGCATACCCCTGACACCTATGTGGCATCCATCTTTCTACATAAACACACACAAAGATACACACAAATGAAATAAAATTAAATCGTAAAAATAAGCAATCCCTTTTTTAAATTAAATTTTTATTTTTTATATTAATTATAGTTTATTCACTATGTATCCCAGTTGTAACTCCTCCCTCATTCCCTCACAATTCTACCTTTCCCCCCTCATCTCCTCCCATGCCCCTCTCCAATTCTACTGATAGGGGAGGACCTCCTCTCCTTCCATCTGACCCTAGTCTATAAGGTCTCATCAGGACTGGCTACATTGTCCTCCTCTGTGGCCTGACAAGGAGGCTCCCACCTCAGGAGGGAGTGTTCAAAGAGTCTATCACTGAGTTCATGTTGGAGAATGTCCCTGTTCCCCTTACTAGTGTACCCACTTGGATACTGAGCTGCCATAGGCTACATCTGACCAGGGGTTCTAGGTTATATCCATGAATGGTTCTTGATTGGATTATAAGTCTCAGAAATGACCCCTGTGCCCTGATATTTTGGTTCTATGGTTCTCCTGGTTGAAATCCTGTCCTCTCCAGGTCTTACCATCTCCCCCTTCTTTCATACGATTCCCTGCTCTCTGCCCAAAGTTTGGTTATGAGTCTCAGAAATCCCATATCTCGAAGTTGCCCAATGGTGACCATGAGTAACATAGCACACACCTTGGGACAACCTGGCTGAAGTGATCTCCCTCATCTCTGGATGTGTCACTCGGATGTCATAATGATAACAGGTTCAGGGTGACCAAACAGCTTCTCCATATTTCTCTCTAAGAAAACCAAAGCCTCATTAGGTTTTCCTCATTCCATCTGTGATAGTCCATATTGACATGACTTACATGAGATATCTTTTTTTTTTACCTCTAGCCCTGTCTGACATGGAGATCATGGCACAGTCAATTATCTTTATTTTTGCTGGCTATGACACCACCAGCACTACACTTTCCTTCATCTTGCATTCACTGGCCACTCATCCTGATATACAGAAGAAACTGCAGGAGGAGATCGACAGCGTTCTGCCCAACAAGGTGACTGGTTGGTGCTTGGAGTAGGAAGGGAAAGAGGAAAGATCATCAAAAACAGCTTCTCATCACATTCAATTCTGTGTGTGTGTGTGTGTGTGTGTGTGTGTGTGTATTTGTCTAAATTATTCTCCAACATATATTTTTGAGACAGGCTCGCTCACTAAACCTGCAGTTTGTTGATTGGCTAGGGTATCTGGACAATGAACACCAATGATCCTCTGTCCCCCAACTGCTAATACTGTAGATATCTGCCACTGCATCTGTCTTTATGAATGATGTGTGTCTGAAGCCAGGTCCCCAGGCTTGTGTAGCCGACACTTCACTACTTGAGACATCCTCCCAGCCTCACGTGATAGTTATACAAACTGCTGTGTAAGGGGCTGGGGAGGTGGCACAATGGTTAAGAGCACTGGCTGCTCTTACAGAGGTTCTATCCATATTTGAGTCCCAGTGCCCACATGGCAGCTGTCAACTCTGTTGAAGCTTATTCATGGGGCATCTGATGCCCTGTTTTGCTTCTGTGGGCAATTATCCCACGTGAGGTACAACACATATGTAGGCAAAACACGTACACACACCTCTGAAAGGCTCTATCTTGCAGGGTATTGATACAGATGTTGAGACTCATAGCCAAAGTTTGGGCAGAGTGCAGGGAATCTTATGATAGAAGTGGGGGGAGGACAGGAGCTCCACAAGGACAGTGACAGATCCTAAAAGTCTGGGCACAGAGGTCTTTTCTGAAACTGATACTCCAGCCAAGGACCACTCATGGATATGGCCTGGAACGCCTGCACAGAGGTGGCTTATGGCAGTTCAGTATCCAAGTGGTCTCCATAGTAATGGGGACATGGACTGTCTCTGACATGAACTGATTGGCCTGCTCTTTGATGACCTCTTCCCTGAGGGGGGAACAGCCTTAGCAGGCCATGGACTTACAGGCCTGATGTGACCTGATAGACTAGGATCAAAGGGAAGGGAAGGAGGACCTCCCTTTTCAGTAGACTAGGAGAGGGACATGGGCAGGGAAGAGGGAGGGTGGGATTGGGAAGGGAGGAAGGAGGGAGGTACAAGGGGAATACAAAGTGAATAAACTGTAATTAATAAAAATGATTAAAACATACAAACAAACAAAACAAGTTTTAAAACCATTTAAAATGTGTCGTGCTAATGAAGATGCTCTGAGATGCTGTGCTTCACTACAGAGAACTCACCAGTACAAAGCAGATGGAGTTGAAAGTTTTCGAAAATCTTAGCACAAATCTTTTTCTTTCTTCTCAGGCATCTCCCAGCTATGATAGTGTGATGGAGATGGAGTACCTGGACATGGTGTTGAATGAAACCCTCAGATTATACCCAATTGCTAATAGACTTGAGAGGGTCTGTAAAAAAGATGTTGAAATCGATGGTGTGTTTATTCCCAAAGGGTTGATAGTGATGATACCATCTTATGCTCTTCAACATGACCCACAGCACTGGCCAGAGCCTGAGAAATTCTACCATGAAAGGTACCAAAATCCCAAAAGCGAAAACCAAACCTGAATTATGTTGGTCTGTTCATGCTATGGTGTCTCTTGTAGAAAGATGGTCTAATTATGATTTTTGTATCCATCTTCATTCTGTTACGAGAGTGGCAGAGAAAGGGAAGAAAGAGAGGAGAGGGGGCATGAGTTGGGAAGACAATATGACAACTTAAATACAGAATGTTTTTTCTTCATTCTTTAAGTAGTAAATGAGCAACTTAAGTGTGAGGCAGGAACCCACTTTATTTTCAGTCTAAATGTTATGTGCTTTTCAGACTTGGAACATGCCATTATATTGAATGAATTTTTATTCTTTAGAGGAGTATTTCCCTTTTTAAATTTTCTCTCTCTTTCATATTTTTTGAGAATTGTGTGAATGTATAATGTATTTTGCTCATTTTCACATCACATTATCTTGCCACTTCTCTCTCCGACTCATGTTGAATCCCTGTTTGTCCTCAACAATTCTCCTGCTTTTATGTCTTTTAGTTTTCTTGTGACTATAAGTTTAATTAGGGTTTCTTGAATAAATATAAGTATAGCCGTTGTTTACTGGAGAATGGACTACTCACCAGTGGCTACACTATTGAAGATAAGCTTCTTCCTCCTCTAGCATCTATTAATTGGCAGTAGCTTCTTAGGGAGGTGGAGTCTCATGAACTCCCTTTCTCATGTGGAGTGTTGAGAGTCTTGTGTAGTTACATGTTTGTTCATGCGTGCAATGCCATGCCATGTTCAGAAGATAGTATTTCACAGCATCCATTTCATATCATGGCTCTCAAGTTCTTGCTGCCCCATTTCTGTGATGTTTCCTGAGGCTTGGAGGAGGTTGAGCACCCCACCATCACTTATTCTCAGCACTTTGACCAGTCATGAAATTCTAGGTTAACTGACTCCCACTGCAAACTGACCAAGGCTGAGATAAACCCTATTTTTTTGTCTAAACATAAATATTTAGAAGGCAGTCTGATACCATATATGCTTAGCAAAGCAATAGTAGTAAGCTCTCCTATAGTACATGTGACCCCACTAGCCAGATTTACAATACCAGACATTAATTTCCTCTTGAAAATGGATTGCCACTATACTCAGAAAATGGTTCTTACATCTAGCCATATCACCATGATTACACTAGTGAAACATAATGATTCATTTATTTCAAATAGCATTTGTCTCATCTCAATCATATGGGGACCCTGATAAGGCAAGGGGAATGGAAAAGACCTTTAGTGTACAATTCTCTAGGCCAAATACCTATAAGAAGAACTTCAACGAATCTAACCCAAATTATCTGTATGCTGCTGGATAGATGTTGAAAGGCAATTTCACATAGGTAGTCCTTATGATTTTATTCTTCATTAACTTGTCACCTACTGCTGTGTCCCCAGGTTTAGCAAGGAGAACAAGGGCAGCATTGATTCTTATCTATACCTGCCCTTTGGATATGGACCCAGAAACTGCATTGGCATAAGGTTTGCACTCATGAATATGAAACTTGCTCTCACTAAAGTCCTTCAGAACTTTTCCTTCCAGCCTTGTAAGGAAACACAGGTGAGAGAGAAAATTATCTGTATAAATGAAGTTTTACAGGAGACATTTTTCAAACTGAGGTTTTATGTATAAAAATGAATATTTTTGTTTGGGGTTTAAAATTTTTTTCTGGCCAAATGAGCTATTTCTCTTCAAGAATTAGTTAAGAGGCCTTTTATTCTATACCTGTATATAATGCAGCTGTAGCATTATGAAGACTCAGTGCAGACAAATGTAACCAAATTATATGCATTTTATTGAACTTCTAATCATGTCCATTTGAAATCGGGTATGTTATGTGTCACCAGGAGTTGCAATGGTCACATTTTCAGTGTTTGTTGAGTGGTTAACTCTTTTTCTAGATCTCACAGAAGTCCTATTCTCACAGTCCTCTCAACCACTGACTGATCATAAGAATCAATGAGGATATTTAAAACTCATATATGGATTCTATAGATGTTCCTCAGTTGGCAGAACTACAAGAACTAGAAGTGGTATTGTTTACCTCTAATCTCTGAACTAGAGGCTAGAGGATCAGAAATTCAAAGAATCCTAGACCACTTAGTTAATATGAAGCCAGCATGGGCCATGTGACACGCAGTCTAAAAAATTAAAACAGAAACTCATGATGCCTGGTCATACAACATTTCACCCAGAGTGTGGCTTTAAAAGCTCATCTCTGATTTCCCATGTTATGCCAAGTTGAGAATCAATATGTCAAAATACAATTTCTGGGGCTAATGAGATGGCTCAGTGGTAAAGAGCATTTGCTATTCTTGCAAAGAACCTGAGGTCAGTTTCCAGCACCCATGTGGTAGCTAAAAACTAATTGTCACCCCAGTTCCTAGGGTTCTGATGCCCTACTCTGGCATCATTTGAAAGTGCACATGTGTGTTAGTTATACATGCAAATGTGCAGGTAAACACTCATACACACAAAATATTAACCTATAAAAAGTTGCTGGTTATGATGACTCCATCCTAACTAGATGATTTTGCATCATTTCCTAGGAGCTCTGCTCCAGAAGACAGGTATTTCCAGAAATAATTTATTTTTTCTCTTTATTCTTCTCTCATACTTCAAATTCTTAGCCACTTCCCAAATTAATCTTCTGTTCCATTTCCAAACTCATTTAATTTATGCTCTACCTTTGTATTCTATAAGCTGTTATCATCACCTATGGTATTATTTTGTCATTAAAAAGTCCATTTTAGTTACATTTATTTTCTCTCTATTGAAAGATCTCCCCTCTCATTTATATATCACCTCATATTATTCCTTCCACAAACTCCAAGTTGTTCTTTGAAGAGAGTTTGCACATTGAACCCTTTTGTTAATGTTTTAAAGCATGGTTTACAGTTATAACATTTTTCATAAAAGCAATAATTTAAATTAAAAGGTATCTTTTGTATGTTTCCATGGAAGACTCATGTATAGTATTTAAAGTTTTACTAGTATAAGATAAGACATTTAGATAAAGTATTTATATTTTCCTGAGCAATTTGCTCTTTGTTTCATGTGAATGGATGGCTAAAATTTACAGGACTTGTTTATCTGGTGTGGCTCTCTTTCACAGTTAGTTTTACTTCTGGGCAAATGAAGGGATGGAAGTATTTATTCTTTGATTTGTGGCTTAAGGAAGTTATATAGCTTTATCTACATACAACTTCACTAATTTTATTACTTTGTCAATAAAGCATTTAAATCATATGCAAGAATTTAGATAAATCAAGGGTCTAGCTTTGAGAGCCTATGGCACAATTGGCAAGGGGAAGATTCTCTGGCAAGCACCAGTGATCTTAAACTTGACATTTCTCTATCTCCATGACAACTTTGTTTACCTTACATTTCCTGCAACTGAGACTTTCTCCACCATACATTCATTCTGTATTTTGAAACAAAAAAAAAACAGATGTTAGCAAAGACAATAAAGTGAGTTTCCCCTGAATATATGCTTTTAGTGGCTCAACTGTAGTACTGACACATGACCTAGGACCTGAGGATAATTCATTGATTTGAAGTGCATCCTCTCAGGATTAAAATGTAAGTTTCAACAAACCAAAAATAGCTTTTCAATACTTAAAACAATAGTATGACATATTAACTAAAAATTAGGATGAAAAATATTAAGCTTACCTGTTTTACTCTAAATGAGCAGAGAACAAAAATAATACAAACCAACATGACTTGTCTCAGGGCCTGAATTAAGTAGATTATCAATCAATTTACCCAATGCATGTTTGGTTGCATCCTCTCACCATCCAATTGACACAGTTTGGGGAAGAGGAAGTAAAAATATGATGATAAATGTAAGTATTAAGTTTCTGCAAAGCATTCTTTTTTTTTTTCTTCTCAATGCAGTTTATTCAGGAACCTTGAACAATCTTCTGACCCTGGGGAAAGCCAGCGCACACCTTAAATAGCCTCTGGGTAGCCAACCCCAGAGTGCCACGTGGGCAATGCAGATAGGTCCACATACACGGAAGCAAGCCAGATCCTCAGCCTTAGCCAAATATGGAATTCTTTGTGACAGAGAGCACTCACCATCGGGAAGGTGGAAGGCAGAAACCAGCTCCATCTTTAAGGCGCAGCATTACGCAGCTCTCTACAGTTCCCCCTTTTTGTTTTAGATGCATCAGGCAAGAGTAGAGGTCTGATCTCTGATATTAGAAATACATTGGGACTTTGTACCGATGTTCATTTAGGTGTCATCCACCCAAAGAGCATCAGACCTGTCCGATACCTTTTTCTCAGAGGCATTCTTATACAGAATGTTTGTTTTACTTTTCTTCTGGAGTTGTTTCGGCTCATTCATTGCCTCTCAATATTTTTCTTCCACTGTTGCAGATACCTCTGAAATTAAGCAGACAAGCACTTCTTCAACTTCAACCAGAAAAAAACATTTTTCTAAAGGTTGTGTCAAGGAATGCAATCATAACTGGAGCATGACTTTCTCTCAAGGAGTTCTGCTGTGCTTTTCAGAAAGGTGGTGTCTAAGAACATTGAACTCTTTAATTTTCATCATGAATAAAACCAAGATGGAGATAGGGATTAATCAACTGGCCCTGATTCAGTACACCCACTAAGGTTTCTCTGTCTATACAGAGGTCCATATCATTTAAAGAAGACCAAGTCAGTGACAGAACAGGAAATTCATCTTGTCTGGTTCTCATGGGACCTTCTCCATCCACATATGATTGACTCCATCTATTTCTTTTGAGCTATTTTGAGATTAACCAGATAACTGTATTTTATCAATATTTTTTGATGAAAACATGAACTATAGTGACAACTCAAATTGTAAAATGTGTGTAAGATGTTTTAATTGCAATATTCTGCAATAAAAGTTACACTGAAAATATAAATACACACCTCTTTCAAAAAACCTGGTTCTAAAAGTGTCTTATATTTATTGAGAGCATCATTCAATGTATTTTGATCATATTAGTTCTTTTCCTCCATCTCCTCCTATATTCTTCTCACCTCTGCTCCCAACTACCTTTACATTCTCTCCAAATGTTTCACAATGAAACAAAGCAAAACAAAACCAAAACTAAGGAGTCCAGTTCATATTAGATAACTACCCCTGTGTGTGAGGCCTGCTCTGGAGAGTAGTTGATATACCGCATGCCACCCCATCAAAGAAAATGGACTTATCCTCTCTCAGGAGCTTTCAGTTGACAATATCTCCTTGGCAAGGGGTAGGACTTTGAGAACCTTCTCACTAGGATTTTGCTTCGTTTGATCTTGTGCAGATCTTTTGAATTTTGTCATAGTCTCTTGGAGTTTTTATGTGCATATGCCGTGTTGTAGCTTGAAAATTTTGTTTCCTTGAAGCCATCTACTACCTCTGGTTCTTCCAAACTTTCTGCCTTCTATTCCATACAGATCTCTGGGTCTTGAGGGGAGAGGTATGACATAAACATCCTAAGTGAGAGCTGAGAATTCCAAAGTATCTAACATTCACTTTGACAGGTCATAAGTTTCCTTGTTAATTACTCTATACTGCAGGATGAAGCTTCTCTGATAAGGACTGAGTGATCCACTATTTTTACAGATATAGCTGTGTGTCATTAGGAATCTTTTTATTCTTACATTAATGTAGTAGGTTAATAGTAGTATGTTTTCTTTTAGGGCTTATGATTTATCTGCTCTCTGTTTTGTGGCTTCATTGACAATATCAGCCATGGATTCAATCTTATGGAGTGGGCATGAAGTCCAATTTTAAAAGTGGTTGTTTACTTCCATAACATTTGTGCCACAATTGCACCAGTGGTCATAAATTTCAGGCTGGTCATTATAGTTCACATCTGGGTGAGACTGAATATTGCTTTTCTCATCCAGCAATTTCATCTGTAAAAGTAGCTTTTATTCTCCTGTTTTGGTTGTCATCTGAGAAGTTTATTCCCCCTTCTGCTATCTAGGCTTAGTCTTGAAAGCTGATAGCCTCCATACAATCTAACCCAGGCCTAGAATGTTTTCAGTATCTGAGCCTCACTGCTGAATGAGCTCACCCTTTCTTGTTCTTTCTGATTTCTGGACTGGCTGGTTCAGCTCAGCTGTTCTGGCTCAAACTCCTCTCTCAGCTGACTCATTCAATCTGGCATTTCTCTTGGCCTCTGTGTGGCTCTGCTTGGCCTCAACCTAACTCCAGCAATCTGCTGTGATCTCTCTAACTAAGGAGGACACAGAAACAAATGTATTCCATGGCAATTCACTCCTTGGAATCATGTACTGATATTTTTGTAAGATTTTGTTGGAATAAATAAACACTTGGATGAGTGTACACAGATAAAGGATGTGTGTGAGTATTAATAATACATTTACAGTCTGAGATTTAAATAACACTATAGGGTTAAAACTCACTAGGGTCTTCTGCATTTTGATGTAGCAATCATGAAAGTGGTTGGAGAAAGATGGGGATAACAAGGTAGAGAGAGACAGTTTAAAATTGGATCCTAGAAATTTCCATTTCCCTTAAGGTTTGCTGAAAACCCAGGATCCATGTTAAAACCCCTTCCTTCACAATGTTACCATCTAACTACCACAATGTGTATGCTGATAACCAGGTCAAAGCAGTCTCTAAAATTAAAATGGGCTTCTCAAAAAAATAGTACAGGAAGTACAGACTGAACAAACCCCTGAAGCTGCATTTAACTTTCCATTTCCCAAGAAATCCCTATACAAAACCAAAAACTTCCTAGGTCATTTTCAGGAACCCGTTTGGTCAAAAGCTCCAGATAATTTTCACAAATTATTGACTCTTAGAAGTGTCTATGAATGTCCTGCCTCTTTCTAGGACAATTTGATAAATCTAAAACCCAGAGAACGAAAGTACCGGGTTGATGAAATTGATGAATTTACCTTATTTCTGTACTCTTAATCTGTCTGTGGGCTAACATAACTAAGACCTCAGACAGGTCATATTATTGTGGCTCTTAGTCTTTTTGTGACTGAAATATACACTGAACACTGACTGGTATTGAAAGCTTAAATTCTAAACTTTCAATTTTAAAACTAGATAGGAGAAAACTAGATAGGAGAGAAAAAACAAGAAAGGAGAGAAAGGAGATGGAAGAGATCCCTGAAAACAATTGCTTTTAGTTCTTGCATTTTTTATGAGCACAACTCCTAATAACCTGGAAACACCCCTGATAGCCAACAACCAACAACCGTGCCTCTTGGGGCCTTAGCATTTGTATACCTTCTGAAATGTTTCCAGAATTCCAAATGTCACACAACCACAGAAACTATCTGCCAAAACCACTCCTCTGCTGGATTATAGAGTAAATCATAGTCAGCTTCTGTGGTCAGTCCTAAGCACCCCACATCCCTATACATGGGTTTGAAATAAAAGCATTTTTTTGTATTTTTTAAAGAAATCAGTATTCAAAACCTGTCATTACATCACCCACATCTTAATCCTTTTCACCTTTGGCACTCATTACTGTCTGCCGTTGTGTCCAAATCCTGAATTTAGGAAATGATATTAAAGAATAATTTGATGCAATGGAACTAAAACAAAATTTCTAGTGATGCATTTCAGCTTTTGAAAGAAATAAAAATCATAACAGATAAAAAGTGATCCAGTTAATATTAAAAGTAAAAGTGATCAGGAAAGAGCAGAACTAACAGTGGGAATAAAAGAAAATCTGGGTTGGAATACAAATACATATTATAAATAAAATATATATTATAAACAAAATAAAAAAATTGGGAACTCTGGGGAGTCATGGAATTTGTCTATTATTGATGCCTTGAGGAACATGTGCCATAGTATTTTCCATTTATAGTCAGGAGCTCCTTGGACACTGTGTCCATTTCAGTCCCTGAGACCTGAAACCCTCCCTCAGACTTTGGAGCATTAAGGACACCTGTGTAGCTCTGCATTCCCTAGAACTCAGAAAAGCATAAAGAAGCTTTAAAGAACATTTAATCTTAGACATTAATCCTTTATACTCTGTATAACTTGCAAATATCATAACATCCCAGCAACTACAATTGTATTCTTCAGGGGAGCAGCATTTACATTCTGTTTCTGATAAGTCTGTAAAAAGTCTGATTGCATGCAATGAACTTGTCATTTCCTCCATATTAATTTGGCCCCTCTAACCTGTGCTGAATAGATGATATTCCCTCTGATCTAACCAAATAACCATGGAATGGCATGTAAGTGCAATAAGTAATAGAACATTTGATTGTACTAAGGTTTGCTGAAATCTGATTCTATGTTCAAACTCCAGCTTTTTATTGTAGAATGTACACTTTCACTATAGAATTCCAGCTCTGCCTTATTTTGTTTTTTCAAACAAAATTTATTTTATTTTTCTTTTTTAATTTTAATTTTATTAATTACAATATATTAATTTTGTATCCCATCTGTAGCCCTCTCCTTCATCCCCCCAATCCCAACCACCCTTATTCTTTTTCTCCCTTGCCACTCACTCCCCCAGCCCAATGACAGATGAGGTCCTCCTCCCTTTCTATCTGACCCTAACACATCAGGTCTTATCAGGACTGGCTGCATTGTCTTCCTCTGTTGTCTGGCAAGGCTACACCACCCCTCATGGGGAGGTGATCAAAAAGCAGGCCACTGAGTTCATGTCAGAGAAGACCCCTGTTCTCCTTACTTGGGACCCACTTAGAGACTGAGCTGCCATGGGCTATATATGTGCAGGAGTTCTAGGTTATCTCCAAGAATGGTCCTTGGCTAGAGTATCAGTCTCAGAAAAGACCCCTGTGCCCAGAAATTTTGTTTCTGCTGCTCACCTTGTCCCTTTTAGGTCTTCCATCTTCCCCCTTCTTTCATAAGATTCCCTGCACTCTGCCCAGTTTCGCTATGATTCTCATCATGTACTTTAATGCACTGCTGTGTAGAGTCTTTCAGAGACCCTCTGTGGTATGCTCCTATTCCCTGTTTTCTCCATCTTCTAAGGTCTATCCCTTTTGCCTTTCAATGAGGATTGATCATCTTACCCAGGGTACTCCTTCTTGCATAGCTTCTTTAGATGTGCAGATTTTATAATGTTTATGTTATATTATATGTCCAATATCCACTTATAAGTGAGTATATACCATGTGTATCTTTCTACTTCTGGGATACCTCACTTTGGATGATATTTTCTGGTTCCCACCATTTGCCTGTAAATTTCATGATTTCCTTGTTTTTAATTGTTGAGTAGTATTTCAATGTACCACAATTATTGTATCCATTCCTCATCTGAGGGACATATGGGTTTCTTCCAGATTCTGGTTCTTACAAATAAAGTTGCTATAAACTTGGATGAGCAAATGTCCTTGTTGTATACTTGACCATATTGTGTATATATGCTTATGAGTGGTATAGATGGATATTCTCTGAGAAAGCACCAGACTGATTTCAAATGTGGTTGTACAAGTTTACATTTCAACCAGAAATGGAGGAGAAGTATTTCTAGATAGTCAAAAAAATAAGTTTAGAATACTCTGTTTCTAACATTTGTGACTTTTATCTTGAATTTAAAAACACATACACTGTCTTTTGTAATGAAATATTTCTATTACATTTAACCTTTGTGTATTTCTAAAAACTATCATTTCATCAAATAATTTTGTTTTACATTTTGAACTAAACATTCACCAAGTTTATTGTCAGAACAATCAAATCTCAATTTTGGTATACTTTTTCTTTAGGGATCATGAACACTAATAAATTTTTCTCAAGAAGATAATTTCACACTCACTTTGCTGCTATGATGAGTGTTTTGTTGTTGCTTTTCCATTATCAAATGTATGCTTTAACTATTGGATTTCAGATCTGACTTATGATATGTGTTTTATTAACTAATTTATATACTGATAATACTTCTTTTTAAATATCTATTCTAAAAATAGGTTTTTATTGTGCTACAATAATGAATCCTTGGTAGTTTCCAATTTTAATTTTTATCATATATGTGTTTCCTCTGCTTTGAGTATATTTCACAATCTAGTCACTATGACAAAATTGTGCATGCTATTGTATTCAGGACTGAAGTGTTCCTACTCTGTGTATATTGGATATATATATATATATATATATATGCACCTACCATATACATAAAATACAGTAGAAAGATATTTATCAAGGAATGTTTCATATCTGGTACTATGGACCCACAAGAAATATTAGGAGGTGTGAGACCATATCACATGAGAAATAACTTGAGGTTCCCATTATCTTAATGTACTTATTGTCAAACAATCTTCTAAATGTTTGTGTATGTGTACAAGGAAAAGTAATACTCTCATTCTTACTCAAAGAAGCCTCTCTGTACAGTGATTTGTGATGAAGTTCTTGGCAGCCATCTGTCTCCTATGCTCCTTTCTCCAATGGATTCCACAGATCTTACCATTAGATCCTTCCTGTCTCCACTCGTTGCTTTGTCTCAGGCACCAATTTTAGCATGCACTCCCTGCTAACCCAAGGGATGTTCCTCCCAGGGCAAAAAGCAGGTTAATACAGACCCATAGCACTCCTATTGCTCCTGAGATACAATCCCCTAGAACTTTTCCAACTTTCTAGCAAAAAATGTTTTGTCTCCATTTCCTCTCTGATACCATTTTCTACCGGTCACAAGGACTTCTCCTCCAATTTTCTTTCCTTCAACTCATTCGACTATTCCAGCTCCAACAGGAGGAGGCATTCCCTGTGAACACAGCAGCTGAGCAAGCAAATAAAACAAGTAACACCCATTCACTATACTCTACAAAAATCCAGAAAGAAAACAGAAGCTTGGAAACAAGACACCCACCCAACAAAGACTAACACCCAGGAATCAGTTCCTAGATATCTAATCATGATAAACCTGGTGCCTAGGTGATGGCAAAAAAAAAAAAAAAAAACAAAACAGAATCAGTAACAACCAAGTCAATATGTCTACAGAAGAACCCAGCTGTCCCATGACAGCAGGCTCTGAATATTCCAATTTATCTCAAGCACAAGTAAAATACCTTAAAATAAACTAGGTAAAGATGTTAGAGATTCTCAAAGATAAAATTAATCAGTTCCATAAAGAAATCCAGAAAAACATGAACAAAAGTTGGAGGAAATAAATATATCTCTTAAAAAACGTAAAACAAACAAATGAAACCCCACAGTCCCTTGAAGGAAAAAAAAAAAGTCATCAAGACCTGACAACAGAAATACAGTCAATAAAGAAAACACATGGTTGAGGGAATTCTGGAAATTACTTAGGAAGTAAAAAAAAATACAGACTCAGTGAGTATCAATAGAATGCAAAATATGGAAAAGAGAATCTAGTCATTGGACATATGTCAGAGAAAATGAGTCCATCAGTCAAAGAAAATGTTAAATTCAAATACTCCTGAAACAAACAAATAGAAAATCTGGGTCACATTGAAAAGACCATTCCTAAAAATAAAAGGTATAGAAGAAGGAGAAAAAACCCATCGTAAGGGGCTATAATAGGTTTTAAACATAATTAGAGAATAAAATTTTCCTGAGCTAAAGAAGAAGCCTATAAAGGTACATGAAACATAAAAAAACCAAGTGTATAGAACTAAAGAAGATCCTTCATCCCATAATAATAATAACACTAAACATAAGAACAAAGAAAGAATATTAAAAGCTGCAAGAGAAAATTATAAAATATAATACAAAGACAGGCATATTATAAATTCACCTGACATCTCAGTAGAGACTCTCAGTCCAGAAGGGCCTGCCTGTCTCTAAGACATCATAGATGGCAGCACTTACTACTATATCCAGCAATTTAGTCAACAAAAAAGTTGGAAAAATAAAATATTCATAATAAAGTCTAGTTTAGACCACATCAATCTTAAACCTAGGTCTATAAAATGAGAGAGTAGAGAAACTCCAATCTAAGGAGTTAACTACTCTGATGAGAACACAGAAAACCAAAAAGTTCACAAGAAAAGTAAAAGTAGGGATATACCACAGACACACACACACACCTTCACCACCAGATGCAATAGCAGCAGCATACACAAAATAAAAGTAATCAACAGTCATTGGTCACAGATACCTTTCAATATCAGTGGTCCCAATTTCCCAATAGAAAGGAACAAAATAACAGAGTGGATGTGAAAAGACTTTCTATCCTTCTGTTGGGTCCAGGAAAAACACCTCAAAATCGGACATTACCTCAGGGGAAAGGTTTGGAGAAACATTCCAAGGAAATGATCTTAAGAAACCAGCTGTGTAGACATTTTACTATCTAAAAAATAGGCTTCATAGCAAATGTAATCAAAAGAGATGAGTAAAAATACTACATATACTACATACTAATCAAAGTAAAATTCCATCAAGATGACATTTCAATATTTAACATCACTGCTGGAAAGACAAGATGACAAATGTTTTTAAAAGAAACAATACCAAGGTCCTCTATTTTCTTTAGCATCTTTAGGACTATAGATTTTAGTATGTTTATTCTATATTAAATGGCTAATATCCTCTTATAAGTGAGTATATACCATTTGTGTCTTTCTGTGTCTGGGTTACCTTAGTCAGTCTCATCTTTTCTAGTTCATTCCATTTGCCTACAAATTTTATAATTTCCTTGTTTTTAATTGCTGAGTAGTATTCCATTGTGTAAATGTAGTGCACTTTCTGTTTCTAAAGCAGAAATAAATTAGAAACTGAAAAACAGATGAGGAGGCTACAGCTGATGAGTCCACTGAAAATGCATGTCCTTTCTCTGCAAATAGTTCACAATAATTATCTGATTTTGTGTGCTTATGCTATTTTAAAAAGGAAAGATTTTTCACAGCTTAAATACCATATTGACCTTCCAGTCCTGATAGTGAGGGATCTCAGTACTCCACTCTCACTAATGGTCAGGTCATTCAGACAAAACTAACAGATAAATAGTAGATTTTGGTGCTTTAAACCAAAAGGACCTAATCAAGTTATAGATCATTTCACTCAAACATGAAAGAATATACATTCCTTCTAGCACCTTATGAACTTTATCCAAAATTGGCAACATACTCAAAAACCAAGTCAAAGCAAAAACAATAAAAATGAAATAACTCCCTGAATCTTAGAAGACTGCCACTGATTTAAGCTGGACTTCAACAAAAACAGATACAAAAAAATTTGGCAAACTCATAGAAACTGAAGAACTATCACAACTATCTAACTGAATGAGAAAACAAAACAAAACAACAACAACAACAACAAAAACAGCCCTCCAAATTTGGAATACAATGAATGTGGTTTAAAGGGAAAAGTCCACTTCTCTTGGCGCCTACTTTAAAAAGCGAAGATAGTAATGGGAACACAGGCTGTCTCTGACATGCCTGCTCTTTGATCACCTCCCCTTGAGGGGTGACCAACCTTACAAGGCCACAGAGAAGACAATGCAGGAACTCCTGATGAGAACTAATAGACTAGAATCAAAAGGAAGGAAAAGACCTCCCCTACCAGTGGACTTGGGGAGGGGCATGCATGTAGAAGGGGGAAGAAGTTAAGGACTTGGAGGAGAGAAGGGAGGGAGCTACAGGGGGGACACAATGTGAATAAAGTGTAATTAATAAAAAATTAATAAAAAAGTAAGGATATCTTATTCTAAGAACTTAACAGCACACATGAAAGCTCTAGGACAAAAAGTAATCACACCCAAAATGAGCAGATGGCAAAAATAATAAAACTAAGGATGCAAAACAACAAACTAGAAATAAAGAGAACTATACAGAGGATCAATAGGACAAAGAGTTGGTTCTTTGAGAAAATAATAAGATTGACAAATCCTTATCTAAATTTCCTTAAGGTGAATGGAGATCAAAAAATTTAACAAAATCAGAAACAAAAAGTGAGACATATTATAGACACTGAGAAAATCCAGACAATAATAGGAGATAATTTTTAAAAATGCATGTCATAAAATTGGAAAATCTAAAAGTAATG